>NC_142859.1:27578257-27881287 GCF_061612785.1 Hesperophylax consimilis
CCGAGTACGAAAAAAACATAAATAAATTTTCAAATTACATTCATGATTTACAAATAAACTTTTTTTCCATTTCTATCGCACTTAATATATAATCAAAAAATATTGATCGTAACTTAATTTTACGTTTTCCCTTTTTTCACACCCATTGCTTTCTGGTAATATTATATTTAAAAAAACAGTTATTGTCATTACACAAACCATACAATCAAATTTATGAACCAAAAATCTTTTCCAAGTCAAAACACGATTAGATTCTATGTGACTTTGAGTAAAAAAATGAGATGTAAAAAAGGTCCAGGGCGTTAAAGATGTGACTGTATATCCATTATTTTTCTAATATGATTTTTACTCTGTCAAGTTGTATCCATTATTTAGTAAATAAATATAAATTTTATAAAGCACGTGTATTTTTATTTCGTATTTTATCAAAATGCTGACTGATTTATAAAAACCGTGTCAATCATCCCCCTATCTACTCAAAATATGCAGGTGTTTGTTTTGAAAGCGCAGCTGTTTTGGTGGCCGACTGAATCGTTTACAAGTAGCAATAATACCTAACTTTACTGAAGTCGAGATTTGATACCGTCCCCTTAAACGGTATGATTAAACTTTAATTATTTGTGTTGTTGTGTTTCGTTCAATTTTTTTAACACCTTGGATTGGAATTGTGTTGTTACTAATTATCTCCAAATACCAAACTTTGTACATCCAGAGATGATGGGCTTTTTTAATCTTCTCATGTATTTTGAATGTAAAACATCTTGTATTAGGTCTGTTTATTTTTGAGCCCGTACTTTTTAATGTATTTTCCTGATTTTGTTTTTATGCATTTCTATAGTCCATCATTGAGGATACTTTTTTAACTTTTTGACACCAACAGTACATAAATCAAATGAGTGATTATAATAATTCACAATTTTTTTGTGACATATCTGTAAAATAATTCTTCATATGTTGTGTCTGTATGTTGCTTCTGTGAAATGTTTTGTAGATGTTTTCTTCATACATTGTGTCTGCACATTGGGTTGGGTTGGGTCTAATTTTTCTGTACAAAACTCTTTTTTTTATTTTTTTACTCTTCTATTTCAAAACTACCAAATGGCGATCGAGTTTAATAACTCATGGGAATACAACATCGTTTGTTGTATGTTTAAAAAAAAAAATAAATAAAAAAAAAAAAATTAAAAAAAATAACTGAGAGTTCTATGTAAATACAGTACAAAACTTCCATGCACCCGGAACCAGTAGGACTATAGCATCCTTGCAAGATACCTCAATTGGGTACGCCATAGTCTCACTGGCTCCAGAAGGACTCTTATGCGGTACCTACTCAAAAACAACAAACAAAACACAGATCGGGGTATTTTCTTAGCTAAATGGGAGTGGGGATATTGATGAGGACTAAAATATTACCTGGCTACTCAGATATGGTCACCAAACACCGACAAATCCATTTTAAGTTCCAGTTTTTAATGGTGATCTTTCACCAAGACAATACTGAGAGTCTCTATCGCGTAAATTTATATTTCAATTTAACGTTTTTTTTTATTTTCGCAACCGTTATTCAATCTCGTGAACTCTGGATTCTTAGTCGAGGAACTTAACGACTTGACCACGTAGATTATTTACTAGAACTCACAAAATGATTGCTATCTTAAAAAATAGGTATTTTTAAAAGTTTTTTTTTTTCGAGGAATATTTGATGCGTACCTACCTATGTAAGAACGAAAAACGCGGTAGTATTTTTTCACTGCGTATCCATTGAAGTTACAAGGCTTAATCAAATAAACTCTTCCCGCTTCTAACGTATTACTGAAACGAAAACATAATATCTCCGGGCGTTCGACACTTATCGACCTTTTTAGTAACTTCCAGGTAAAAACCCATTTACTGAAAATGCGTATTTGTTGCCCGGAGCGGACTATAAAATGGGTTTGTTTCTAGAAGAAACGTAACAAGATTACTTTTGTATGTAAATAAAATGTTTTCCATTTTAAGGAATAGTAGTTCGCTACGAAATGATGCTCTTGAATTAAGAGGGCAGCCCCACCAACGCAAAACTGTTATTACTTTCACTTTCTGTGTCAAAGAAATTCAACAATGAAGATTTTGAAGCATTATCAAGCATAACAGTGAGAAATTTCCTTCACTAATACACAAGTGGGGCATCAAAAAGTCGGCGATTTGTGAATGTGGTGCGGTGTAGACCACCAAAGATGTGGTCAACGATTGCCCGCTGAATTCATTCCCCGGCAGGATTGATAAGTTCCACAGAGCCAAAACTTCGACCCTAGATTGGCTCACTAACCTAGATGTTCCCTGACCCCCTGACCATGAAAGAGGAAGCAGTGAGAAAACTAGCAAATAAGGGCAGTGCATTTGATGTTGGCAGAATAAGAACGGGTCGTTTTTCTGATGCTCTCGTTTTGTAAATACTGGCATTCATCTTTCCACCCTTATTTAAACCTGCTGACATTGAAAATGTTTTTCTGCAGCTCCCTCCATAAATAGTCTCAAAAAGTCCTCCAACCGAGTGTTAGATAGCTTCCATGGCATTTCGTAGTACAGGCAGTGGAGCTCTTGGTATGTGTCAAACACGGTATCGCCTTGATCCCACGTTGATAAAGTTCTCGGACCACATATTACAGCTCATTCCAGTACGCTACAAACTCTCGGGGCTTATCATCAGAACATGTAAACAGTTTAATGAGCCGGATGCAATGATCGCCATGTTCCGAGGCGTTATAAGAAGTAAGCTGGAGTATGCTAGTGGTGTATGGATTCACCAAACTAAATATATAAATATGTTGACATATATCTACTTTATTATTTTTAAATTTAAAATAAATTACACATGTCTTAACTTAAAAGATCACATTAAAAATAAACATTTAAATATGATTGTTTACTACCTCACATAAGCAATCCCATCTTAATGCGAAGCGTAATGCTAAATCAATATTTTAGTTAATCTTTATAACGAATTGGTGTATATTATGAATACCAAAAAAATGCTTTAGATAAATTGAAGGTTTTACTATCGTTTCGCTTGAGTATAATACAAATAAAAAAATATAAATGTAAACTACTAAAAAATATGTTTTCCTTAGAAATATATGAACGCATAAAGGAAACAACTTTTAAAAAATACAGTATTATAGCTAAGATTATCTGTGACAGTTTCACTTGAATAACTTTTTTATAAAATTATTTACAAAACAAATAAAAAACAGTTTTGTGCTTGAAATCGAACGTTTCTAAACTCCGTTTGTCAAGCTATTTTATTTCATATTACCTCCAATATAAGGTATACCAAGAATATACACATTTTTGGCTTGTAGCTTCCTCTTAGAGCTAACAGTTTTTTTCTTAAATATATTCATTTTATTTACTGATGTCAAGCTATTGGGGAGGGAGATTATATATGTGGACACCCTCGTGGCCTATGTTTCTTTTACCACTTACAGTTTTTGCTGAATGTGTGTACAGTTTATTATGTTGTCTCGTGTAGTGTTAATATATTTGTGATGTTTTTTATAAATGTAGTGTTCGTGTGTATAAATCCATTTTGGATTTTGTAGATATAAATATCACGACCTCAGTAATCGAGGGGTAAGGCTTTTGACTAGCAAGCTGTAGGCCGCGGGTTTAAATCCTGGTTTTTTTTAATTTCTTTATTGACTCGCCAACAGAATACATCACATAATTTTTACAATAATTTACATTTATACATGGTTATAATGATGTTCCTAATTATAAGTGAGCACAACATTCAGATAAATATTCTTTGTGTTGTAATAATAATTGGTTAGTTACAGTAATAATAAATTTAATTACAAGAATGTATATAAAAACAAGGACGATCGAATCAATTATTAGGAAGAAAGATGCATACATACTTACAAATATATTATGCATATATATATACGCATTTATGCACATATCTAAATACACATATACATACACATATGCACATATATATGAACATAGATCATAGATCATTATCACATACATAGACACATTTAAATACAAACACACCCATAAGCCCATAAGAAAAGATGTGCACACTGTACGCACATTGTATGCAAACATGTACACACACATGCAGGCAAAAATACATATATTGTGGAGCTAATCCATAAGTAAAATATGGTACTATAATATAATATCATACTTTGTATGCGCAAGTAAGTTTTATTTGATTAATTTATTTTTATTTCACAAATTGTTAATTTGAAACAATATATATTAGGCACTTTCCAGAGTGGAAGATACTTTCAGTATCACCATGGTGTTAGAGACCATCATTCAGAATTGAAACATTGCTTGAAATGGCTTTGGCCGTGTTTGGGTGACCAGATCTGAATAGTCAGGTACTTGCCTACCATCCTCTTTCTCATCTCCTTCCCCTCCCCACTACCTTCAGCCTCACAACATACCCCAATTGGGAATGTCATATTCCCGCTGGCTCCAGATGGTTGGTAGCAGTTAGGACTCTTGCGCGGTTTCACATAAAAAATAAATTTTAAAAATACTTAAACAAATCTAGAAAAAAATGCTAAGGTACGTCTATATGCGTACGCATGGAACTTATCCGAGGTTCATGCACCGTATAGAATTAATTGATTCAACAAATAGATTTACCTTAGAAATCATGCGTTTTGCAAATCTTGCAATACTTAGATTTAGTACAGGGTTTTCCAATAAGAGGTGTTATTTTAAATAGTTAGCTATTTCGGCAGATGTTACTTTTAAAGCTATCATTTTTAGACATTTGACAAGTAGAAACTACGCTATTGATAAAAATGGAACGATACATGCTTCAACAACGCATTGAAATTATTAAAATTCACTTTTGTGAATCAAATGCAAATCATCTTGAGTGATGAAGCCCATATATACATCGGTGGCTTCGTCAAAAAGCAAAATTGTCTTACCTGGGACTCGGAAATACCAACAGTTATTGTTGAAAAGCCCCTCTATCTTCAAAGTGTGACTATTTGGTGCGGTTTATGGTCCAGCGGAGTCATTGGACCTTACTTTTTCGAAAATGAGGCTTGAGCAACAGTTACGGTGAATGGATTGCGCTATCGAGAGATGATTAATGAATTTTTATGGCCGAAATTGGATGGTATTGATTTGGACAGTGTTTACTTTCAACAAGACGGCGCTACGTGCCACACAAGCAACGAAACCATTGATTTTTTACGATTGAATATCAAAATAACACCTCTTATTGGAAAACCCTGTATAATTCATAACACTATTGTAGCCCTATTCTATTGGAATGCCATGGTTTATACGTGCCCGAAAACTTCAACCATAGTCATCACCATGACTTGTTCAAGATCCACGCGGCAGAACAGATGTTATAGCACAACATTTATTTTATTTTTATAATTTATTATTCATACTTTCCATCTTGTAATTGTTAGTATGGTTACTCTCTACTTTTGTCTGATAAGACAGCACAGGTACCTTTTACTTTATTTTACACAAGAATATTATTGTTGCCAACTTACTATAAACGTACTGCCCAATGTTTCTTGTGTATACATTTTATGTTTTATTTTTTGTACATTCGTTAAAAAAAATTGTTTATGACACAACCGTGTCATTAACTTTTCTTTTGTGGGCTTAAATTTAATTTTATTATTATATTAAGTCAACTTATATGTATTTTTTTAAATGATATAATTGTAAAGCTGCACATCTTGACACAGGAATACCCTAGTGAGATGTGCAGATTATGTTTTTTATGTTAAGAACTATTTTTTGTAAAATAAATAAACATAGTATGTATGACACGAAGAATGGTACTGTTGAGTGAAACTTAGTGTTTAATTCCGCTTTACAAGCCCTTAGACTTTTTTTATAAAATAATTTTCCCAAATATTAAGAGTGTCAGAATGGGAAGATTTTATTATTGATTGTATTAATAATCTGTCGAACAATAATAAAAATTATACAAAAATAGGACGTATTCCGCTGTTATTACATTGATAGATGCAAAATCAGGTTACAAAGAAAAAAGTAACGTAATCCATCACCTATTTCTGTCTCACAACATTCCTCAAACGCGTATGCCATAATCCTAATGGCCCTGAGCAGTAAAACTCACAAACTCCAACGGCTCGGCGTGCTTTGAAGCAGAGAATGGACGGTTATCTCGAGAGTATTTCCTCCTGGGGTAAAAATAATCTCGTCGAAATTAATGTTTCAAAGACCCAATCCTGTCTGATTACGTCTAAAAGGGATCCAAATGATAATCTAGTCTCCTTCAACGGAAGCAATCTTCCGAACAGGCCTTCCATTGATATGCTTGATGGAACTATAAGTGACCAGCTCAGGTATGGGGGCTCCATCGAAGCCAGAGTAAAGCTGGCCTCTTAGAAGCTGGGCGTACTGTACAGGGCCCGCAGATACTTTAATAGTACACAACTGCCGACCCTGTACAAATCGCAAGTGCGCCCTACTGTCGAATTTGGCAGCCATCTCTGGTCCGGAGCCCGTAAATACCTGAAAAAAACCCTTGACTCTGTGCAAAAACGGGCGGTCCGTTTGATAGATTCCCCAATCTTAACAAACGGACTGCAATCCTTAGAGCACAGGCGTCAGGTAGGTATGCTGTCCTTGTTCTATCGGTATTACAATGGAAGATGCTCTGAGGAACTAGCGTCATTGATCCCTTCGGCACCGGTACGTAGTCGGGATACATACCAAACGCGCGCCCAACATTTGTACATGGTTGACATTTGTCACATGAGAACGGGTCGCTTCTACGATTCGTTCTTAAGTTCAACAGCTCGGTTGTGGAACGAACTGCCGGCCTCTGTGTTTCCTCCCTCCTACAACATGGGACTCTTCAAGACCCATGTTCACTCCTTCCTCTCCACAAAAAGACCCCCCACACAGCATTCCCAAAGATGACATAGGACCTGAGGGAAATTATTTTCTTCAGGGCCTCCTGTGTGGAGTTAATATTAAAAAAAAAAAAAAAAAGATAATTTCTACAATTGTTAGTAGGATGCCTCAACGATCCTGACATTAAACTAACTATCCATCAGGGCTGGATAACTTTATCTTGGTACACACTTCTTGCTTCATTCACGTGCATACATCGCCTCATACATACTCTGACTCGTGACATGTCCCTAGTTTTTTTTAAAGAGAGAAAATCATTACCGGGTTACGAATAACCTGACAATATTTGAAAATCTCCTACTACCACCACAGTAAGCGTAAAATGTTGTTTTTGCTGTGATAGAGGACTTAGCCAGCCGAGGAATTGAACACACCACGCCTGGTGGGACCCAAACGTGATGCCAACTCAGCCACTGACCAGTCATATTGATTGAATTGATTTACTTGAGTGTGCCATGTCTCCCTCGAGCATCTATGACTTGATATATTATGTGTAAAGAACTTTAATGCATAAATAACGTCACGCATAGAGATTTATCGATAAGATTTCTTCATGATGCATAGTAATGAGATTTCAGTAATAAAATTACCTCAAAGCTGCTTGTATGGCAGATTAAAGTGAAATTTTTACTAAGTTTCGTGCGCGTGCTTTGGAAATTCTGATTTCACGGTGTTTAAACTTTCAGCAGTGTGAAACCGAAGGGCGGTCGTGATTAAGGGCGGGCTGGCAAGGGCGGGATGTTAAAGGCAGGGGGATGGCTTAAGATTTAAGACAAGGGTAGTCTGAGACGGAGCGCCACCTTTTGTCTTGGATAAGAATAGATGATGAGCATTTATGGAAAGTAGATTAATCATAGAGCACATTCTATACCCGGTGTAAATATTCTGCTAAGTCCCTGACGCGATGTGCTGGAAGAACTCGAGATGTAAGATTAGAGGGTGGGTGTCTTTAGGGGATGAGATTAAAGCCTTAGTTTGCTAAGGGTTGAGATTTTGGAAGCATATTTTTAGAAAGTTATAAGCCCAGTGAATTTACAACGATTAGGGGGGAACATATTAAGGGATCGCAAAGTGGTTTGGATTTTAATTTTATACCCTTACATGAATAATTTGTGTTTATCATTTAGGGAAGAATAAAAATTTAATATAGGTGATACAAGTCGCACAATAAATATCACTACATTTTACGACATTCCAGTTTTAGTACTTGGTTTCATTTTTTATTTGTATTAATTTACATACATGTTTTTAGTTAATATTTAACCGTTTTCAAATACAGTATTTATCAAAAAAATATTAAGCTGTTGACGGTGGAACCTCCGTGACCTTTAGAAGTGAAATGACACACCGAAAAATCATACATAATTTATTTCAAAGCTGAATACATCATAAGCTGCATACATAAAATAAAAAGTATTTTCTAAAATAATATTCAACGCAAGCGATTCTGACCATATTTTTCATACAGTTCCTTTATACATGGGGTTAAAAACATTGATACAAGTATGGAAGACATTGGTGTACCAAACACAGTTGAGAGAAGAAAAATCAATTGAAAACTCTACAGCACGTGAAATGACTAAATCTTTTTTTTTAATATTTAAACGAAAAATTCGTTGTTCTTTTGCTCAAGACCTCTAATTTCAATCCATTTTTTTACAATTCTCTTGACACCAAAGCTTGTTTTATACATCCTTAAATAGAAGCGATCGATTATGCCCGTGACGGACCACGCTATGACTGCTATATATTTTCGTGGCTTGGCCTATTTCATCGTATCGCTCGCCATACATTTCCATTAGTAGTGTATGGCTAGCGACATGTCGAAATAGGCCAAACCATGATGCGTATAGCATAATGTGTCGCCTACCTTAAGGCCCCGTAGTGAGCGTTTAAAGACGTTTTGAAAGGGAGAAATGTTAGTGGGATCCCGATAATATTAAAAAACGAAAACAATTAATGGTGAAATTATTAAATAAAACACGACGTGTTTGAAATAGAGCATAAATCTCTCGAAAAATGATTTAGTTTCATTTAAAGATACACTGTGAAGGTTTTCATGCCTATAACATAGTAAATATCAGAACAAACGTGTTTTCTAACGAAAAGATTTCATATAATTAACGTTTCGGCATAATAAATGTAAATACTAATATCTTCAAAAAAGACCTTTTTTCGGAACTTAAAAACTTAAAGATTTAACGAGAAACTTGTTATAATTCGGTAGAAATTGTGTATGCGGGGGCTTAAGAAGAGCAGCATGTAAAGGCTGTGCGTGCAATATAACAAATCCTACCGTGATGTTTGGCCTTCCCAGATACTGCAGCGCTTCCAAAACGCTCACGAATGGGCAAGTACCAGGTTTTTAAGCCCTTAAGGGGGTGTAAGAGACAGGACAAAACAAATCCAAAAATGTACGTAGATTTTTTTGTTGTTCTATTATTGAATTATTACTGTATTATTATCGTATATATATTATGTTTTATGACATCTGTGCGATTGCACAGCCTTACTACATTCCAGAAAAAAATCGTAAATATTATTATAGCTCCTCTTAAAGAGAATTTTCTGTTTTAGACGAGTTTCTACTCTAAAGGAATACAAAAACAATTTATATTACATTATATTAAATTTACAGGACATCGCTGAAATCATCTCTTGAAAACCCAAAGATGGCGACAGTTGTTACTAATGTTAGCTAGAATCCCCTAAAGAACCATAATTTTCTAAATCGTCTATATCTACCAAAACATTTGTTTGCAACAAATTCGCGCATGCTTCACCTGCGCTCATTCCTCAATTCTGTAGCACTGTAGCCCTTCTTATAAAGTACAAATTATTTTCTTATTTTTTCCAACTCTATTACCGATGGATGCTATGGTGTAACAAATAAATTTGTGTAAAACGGTAATGTCTATGACATTTGTTGTTAAATTAATGTTAGTTTGACCGGTTCAGAGGCAACTCACACATGGATACCTGTATTTAAAAGTACTCATATTTATTTTTTTGTGTTGCGGTAAGTGTGCTCGGGTAAATTTACTCACTTATGCGGATGCGTACTCTTATCCCTTACAATTACTGCTTTAAATACTTTTTTAATATAAAAAAAATGTTATTATTTTTTTGATAAACTAATGTTTAAGACAAGATTTTTTATGCATAGCCAAAGATATTTGAAGAACGAGATATGCTATGTTGGCCGCCGGACCGTGGGCGGAGTACTACCTAATTAGGGTACTTTGAATACTATCGGGAAATGCGCAGAAATCTGTTCTATGTATTAGTGCGGATACTTTAGCGTAAGCGAAGGTGTGCAGTAGTATTGGTGGACAAAACCGGCGACACTTGGCAAAACAATTCCGCACAGTATGAACTGCTCATAGCACATCTCGTTCTTCTAATATCTTTGTGCATAGCACAAAGGGTAACAATTATTTTATAAGCAATAATTATTAGCCTGAAACACTCATCCATATTGAAAAATCTCCTGATAAAAGATACATGACGGTTCTTTAGATCCTCTGATAAAAGATACAGTCCCGTTGGTGTCATATATCTTTTATCAGGAGATTTTTCAATATGGATGAGTTTTTCAGGCTAATAATTATTGCTTATAAAATAATAGATAAAAAAATAATATTAATCTGTAATTTTTGATTTAAATTTAAAGTACTAGTACATATTGAATTATTTGGCTTGTTGGAAATAAGCCGACGTAGCTCAGTGGTCCAGAGCATCTGACCGGACATCATAAGGTGCGGGTTCAATTTCCGTCGGCAGCTATTATTTTTACTCAGAGATATTTTTAAAATGTATTGATATTTCATGCGACTAATTATTGCTTATATTAATTTGTTACATAAAACATGTACAGTGTTTTAACACTAAAATACTGCAAATAACTAACTAACTGGAGTAGGCAGAGAGGATGGACTACCAAACAACTCGGTATTGGCACACACTCCTTCTTCTTTCACATTCATATATCGTCATATACATACTCTTCTATTATTCTGACTCTTGACATGGCCCGACTCTAGTATCTGATTTACTTGATGGTGCCATGTCTTCCTCGGGCGTCCCCGACTTCTGTTACCAAGTACTGAATAACATAATACTGTATATAACACTATTTTACACAAATTAGGTACGTACTTAACTAAAAATCTGAATAAACCATCATTAGATTGCGGTTTTTGCTAGATTATCGATGAATTGAGTTTTTAATGATAAATTATAAAATTAGAAGAGAATTAATTTAATTATTTTTTTAGATTTATAATCAAGATTCCCAATTCCTCTTGACCGTCCGTAGACGGTGGCTCTATGACGATCCGATTGGCGTAAGTTGTAAGACTAAAGAAAGTGGGTAGATGGGGAAGAAGAAGTTTGATAAGTACGTATAGATACCAGACCTTGGCAGCACCGCTGTGACGTACGACGAAGATAGAAGATGGGGACTCTGCAGCAAGAATCCTAGGTGGTGAAGAAACTGCACCGCTGTGTTTTATATCATGATATCCAATTAAAAATTATACATGACGTTCGTTACATGCCTCACTAGACGATGTCTGTTCTGGAGACGAGGTAGCAATAATCGTTGGCATATAAAAATATATTATTACTCTGCATTTAATATTTAAAAATAGATAAATACTTTACGAAAGTGCATAAAATATCTAATTTTTATTTTTTATTTTAGCCATTTTACATCCGAGTATAAAAATAATTACATTTTCTTTTGATTAATTTGGTTCCTAACTTGGAATCTATAAATAGTTGGTGCCGACTTTAACGTTTCCAAAAGCGCATTACAATATTGTATTTCTATTTTGCATATTGGTTTTGTCCTTTTCTGTCAGAAAATCTAAATTAACACGAAGTAGACATATGTCGGTACGTACAAATAAATGAACTAACAATTATCAACAGGGAGTGCATACATAGCATGAGAAGCAGGTTGTTGAAATTAGATTCCAGAGAGATGATGCGGAAGCTAATCTATGATACCAATTTAGAAGCTGTGCTATCAGAGCTACCCTTTAATATATAATTTTGTTCTATAGAAGTCATCAGCATTGAACCGCTTGTACTCTTGAAATATCTCACTTGAAGTGGCTTAGATAATATTAAATGTTATCGGGATATCATCCATAGGGAAGGGGTTTATATAAATCTAGAGAGAAGTAATATATTTATAGGCTGTGCAAGTCGAAAATGGAGTAGGCTCGACGTAAACCGAGTAAATGTAAAAACTCGACAGGATCATATTCCAGTGTAGATAAATCAATGTTCATCTGTTTTTATTTGAAAACTCAATAACAGCCACAAATACCCGGGCGTGACTATGATATCAACAATTAGGGAATGTTAAGAAACTAATGGAAGAGGGAGGGGAAGGATTCGGAGAACAGGAAGGTTGGGAAGTACTTGACTATTCAGAACTGGTCACCAAACCGGGCAAATGCACATTTCGAACAACGTTCCGAACCTGAAAATATCTACCATTATCATTTGTTTCAGACAAATTATTTATTTTTGGAATAACCTAATTCGTAAAACCTTAAATTGTAACATTTAATCTTTGAAGACAATATTAATGACTCTCATGCATTTAACAAATGTATATTATGTAGTACAATGATGCAGCAATATAAATTTAAATCCAAATAAAAACATCGCAAATAAAAAATATAAACATAAAATGAAACACTTATTTTTTATTTATTTTTTTAAAAAAGAAAGACAAACATTCTTGGGTTACGAATAACCTGACAATATTTAAAAATGTTCTTCTACCACCACAGTAAGCTGAAAATGTTGCTTGTGTTGTGATGGAGGACTTAGCCAGCCTAGGAATTTAACACACTACGCTATTGTGTGGTCCAAACGCGTTGTCAACTCGGTCACCGACCGGACTTGAATAATAAATTTGATGATCACCATTAAACCCGTGGAATATAATGGTCCCAATGGTTGAGTGGTTAAAGGCGTTGTTCCGGTAAGACAGAGATTTTGGAACGTGTTTTCTCTGCACGACTCCTGTTGATTAGTGCTAAATGTGAATCCCCAACTAATGATATATAGGTATTGTAAAGTTGATTTAACCATGGCGTAGATATGAAATAGTCCATATGATTCTTATGTTAGAGTCAAACTGTCAAAGGCCTATTGGATCAGAGCAGCTGGGACTCTTGTAATGTCACAAAAGACGCCAAAATCACTTTTATTTACTAAACGAACACCTACAAAGTAAAGCTTAATTTTTCAAATTTGAGTAAATATTCATTACTTTCTAAAAAACAAATTAGAATTTAAAATTTGGTACATCATTTAAAATGACTGATTCAAACTTCTTACTAACGCAAAAACTAACAAACTTAACAAATTAGAGTACACCAACAAAACGTTTTATAATAATATCAAGTGGCAGTAGCTATCATCCGCGTAAGGTCGGGACCTTTTTGCCATCAGGGAACTAATTACCTGTGCCGGTGTTTGCCGGCGACATGACAATATTTCCACAGAGTGCCGGGTGGCTGGTGGCGGGTGGAGGGTGGCGGGTGAAGGGTGCGGGTGGCTACGGCCGGAGTAAAACTTCTCCAAGCGCCCGCTTGTAATTAAACTTGTTATTGCGTACATAATTAGATCGAAAGTCGTTACGGTCTGTTGGCAACTGTGGGGGAGGAATCAGAGGGGATGTGTTACACTCACTAAATATTTTAAACACTTCTTTTAAAATAAAAAAAAGTGGGTGTGTCAAGCCTACGCAAGACAGAAGTGAAACTTCTAGTTTCAGCTGATGCTTGGCGTGGCGCAGTTCGCTGGTGTCTGAGAGAGAGGAAAGAAGAGAAGAGAGAGAACGTTCGTGAGCGGCTCCCCCACCTCAACAAGGTTTCACTTCAAAAATGCCACAGCCGAGAATCGAACCTCGCTTAACTGATTGAAAGCCAACCACGCTGAGCACCAACTGTAAGCAAAGCCGCATAAATTGATTATATTATGTAGGTTCTGAAAATATGAGAGCTTGTTATGTTTTATAATGTTACCTACATCACACCCAAAATATAATATATTTTTAAAAATAATGTACAATGTACAGAAATAGAATCCCACACAAGATCGCGTAGTGCGCTCTAGCGAACGGATATTTTATCAGAGGGAGATAGTTTTAATTTTTTTTTCTGTAAATTATTACATATTATCAAAATAAATAAATTAATTAAATAAATGTAATACAATTATCATAATATACGGATTAGATAATAATTTTAATCCAACACAATAACGCAAAGCGCGCTCTAGCGGAGTAATGTTTTATCACAGTGAGATAAGTGTTTTTATTATTTTGCAATATTATTTTCTTTTAAAAAATGTTCTGACCTACTAAAAAATAAGATATTGAATGAAAAAGGCGTTAAAAACAAAAAAATAATGTGCGATGGCCGAGAATCGAACTCGGATCAACTGCTTGGAAGGCAACTATGCTGACCATTACACCACCAACGCCAGTTGTCGAGATGAGCTAAGAAGCATTTATATGTTACTTCAAAACTTTGACTAGATCAAATGAACTTTAATCGGTGGTGGGGGTACCCGCATTTTCGTTTCGGTCATGAGTCGGTTTTACTCCGGTCCTCAAAATTGCATGACGCGCGTAAAGAAGTTTCACTTCAAAAACGAACTCCTGGTTACGAATAACATGAAAATATTTGATAATCTCCTACTATCCTAAGCTTAAGCGTAACGTAACGCAGCGTTATGCAGCAGCACGGCTCATAACCGGGGTTTCAAAAAAATCGCACATTTCAGAATACCTTCGTAATCTTCACTGGCTCAAGTGCCCTGAAAGAATCCAGTACAAACTGTGTTGGATGGTGTTTAAATCCATCAATGAAATGGCCCCACCCTACATCTCTGAACTATGCGTCCCGGAAAACACTGGTCTGAGGCAGTCAACTCTTTTATCAGCAACATCATCAGCTGTAGGCAGACTGATAGAACCTAAGCGCAAGCCAAATACTAAGTTTGGTGATCGCGATTTCGGAGTATCTGGGCCGAAGGCTTGGAATAAACTCCCTCCGGAACTAAGATCCATAACAAGTCCAACAGAATTCAGGTCTAAACTAAAAACTTATCTTTTTAAGCTGTCGTACCCTTAAATCAAATATACCATTCCTAAGAGAAAGTACAGTTATATTCAATTTTCCAATTATGTCCTAATTCTTGTTTCTAAATTTCACCAATAAACAATTAGATAATGTTGATTAAGTGTTAATCTCAAGTGACCTACCAGGTAAGTATTGTACTGTATATTATCTCCATAAATAGTTAAGTAATAACATAGATCACTGTAGAAATGTATTATAAGTTTGTACAACGCCCTTGAGATGATTTTGCACAAAAAGGGCGCTATACAAGTCATCCAATTTTTATTATTAGGTTATAATCTACGTATTCATAGGTGGTGTTAAATTTAATAATTTCAATACAATGTTTGCAAGTTATGCCTTAAACTACGAAGATGAATTATTTGTTTGCGCTCATACACACATGTAATAAGAATATAAATAAATAGTTTTGCCAGTATAAAAACTCAATTCTCCCATACAAATACAATCCAATATCGTATTTGTATTTCTCTCTTGAAAAAAATTAATTTTAATGCGGACAAAACTATTTATTCATATTTAAATTCGAATGTACGGGCGCAAATAAATATTTTTTAGGATAATACACAAATAACTTTGTTTACTTCACTTTAATGTATATAACCTGATATATGACATCACAAAGTAATAAGCTTTCAGAAAAAAAAAATTCCAGAAAAAAATAATGTATAGGCCTGTGATAACTTCTTTAATGCTGAAAATCTCCTTCTTACAAACCATAGACATATGAATATTAGTAGACCTGCCCTAAGTGATTAAAAGCGTATTATCCCCACTCCCCATACCGGTTCCATTGGAACCGGCTGTGCTCGCGTATGGCCTCAAGTGAAATTTGAAAACGTGACGTCATCATTCTTGTGCGAACTATGGTCGAGGCATCATCGGTTCATTTTACGAAATAACACGGCAAAATGTTGACTTGTACTATGAAAACTTGTAAAAATAGATGTGAAAAAGAGAATAAACCCAATTGTCGAATTACATTCCATATATAAGCATTATTTTACTTTATTTTAAGCATATTCACATCGTATAATATAGATCAGTTTTAGAAACATATACTATCACATCGAGAAACGTCTGGACGCGAAACACAAAGCTGGTTGGTTGCTGGGAAGTAAATTATGAACATTTATAAAAGTGTCTTAACTAAATACTTAAACGAAATATTCGACTCTGAAAAGAGAACCGAATTTTTTTGCCGAATTTGGACTTCGAAAATTTGTTCATAACGTGGCGAGTAATTTGCGCTCCCATGTGAAAATGTCTATTCATTCAAAAGCAGATTTTACTTTTAAGAAGTAAATGGTGATATTATAATGCGAGATGCCTATTTACTGTCAGATTGATTTATTGACGAATCACAGTCAGCCTTACGCCCTTCGTTCTTCAACAGTTGATTTTACCCCTCGCCATTATCTTCTCGTCTATTAATTCCTATGTCTGTGTTACAAACCCATTTTCGTTATGGTTTTTTGTGTAATGTGACGAATTAAGTTATTTATAAAATGATCGAAAACATTTAAATATTTGTACCTAAACATCCACAAAATAAAATAAAAGACACTTTTTGACCATGTTTTTTTCTTGCATATATCAAAAAAGCGAGAATTTAAGCCTTATCGCCATCTACGTAAGGTGTGTTATTGATAGCGGCTCGATTCAAAATATTACACGACGTAGTGCATCGCCTTAATAGTTAAAAACGTAACTCGCGAAAGGTGTATTTCAATTTTTGTGAAACAGACACTTTATGAATGTCATCATTATCCTGTATCCTCAATACAGTTCGTATAATCACAGGATGAGAAAATTTAGGGGACGGGCTGATTGAAGGGAAGGTTTGATTTGTCGGGAAAGAATCTACCATGGGCGACGCCGCGCGGTGAAAAGTCGAACTATGTAAAATCCAAATGACAATTTGCGGGGAGGCCACTGTACCAACATCAAACAGGAAATGTCAGATAATTTGTACAATAAACAAATTACAGTAAACTGTTTTTGATACAAAAAGTTTAAGTATTTACAAATTAAGTTTAAAAGGGGTTGTTTGCGGTTAAAGGGTGTGACAGTTATTAAATGTTGAAACGCATATTGGTTGCTTGGACATTATCGTCTATTTATTTAAGCTTTTTGTTAAGTGTTTTGTTTAATTTGTTTATAGCTTCAACAAGTTGATATAACTTGTCAACCCTCGTTTTGAACTATCTTTTCATGACGTAAACATAATTGTAGCATCGATTAAGGCAGCGTCAATGTTTAAGTTTTGTAATTTTGAATTTAAATTTTGACACAGTAAACTCTGCAGTCAATTTCGTTGCTAATGCAGATGTGTATATGTAAATGTTTTGGGCGAATGTATGTAGCATTCCCCGACTATTCACCGGTGCTGAAGGGATAAATGATGATAGTTCCTCGGAGTATCTTTCATTGTAATACAGGTAGAACAAATACAGAATACCTACCTGATGCCTTTGCTTTATTCTAGGATCACGCGAAGACAATACAATAGTCCCTGCTCCGTAAACAGTCTCGACCGCACAGGGCAGAACAATCGGACAATACATCAATTGTGCCGTAGTTCAAAGCGAAACGCTGCAAAAATGGATAACCGACGACGCACGTTACGAACGAATTTGCGAAAAATATTACATATTTTATAACAAGATGTATTGTAGTATTCTATTTACGCGACATTTTAAAGGCGAAATGCGAGATCTAAGCCCCGGGAAATGATTACGCGTGGAACGAGTGCGACTCTTGTCCTACCTTCGTGGGGAACGTGCAGGGGGCGGTGGTGGGGTTAAGACCCTATCCTGCGGAGATAGTTTGCCGTCTATCTCTAGGACAACGTCTTGATTCATTGTCCTGTCCTCCAAACTACTATGCGTCCGGAGCTGGGACAGGATGGTATCGTAGTGTCCTCTGCAATCCGTTTTTAAGAATTTATCAAACGGACAGGATGAGCGAAAGCATAGATATATTTTTTTAAATACATGAAATGCCACGGGTGTGTTGTTACGTTGTTGTGGTGAAAAATATAATAAAAAAATATACTTTATACTTACTTAATAAACTCACATAATACGAAGAAAAAAAAAGAGAAAATTATATTAATAACAAATATTCAATTTATCTGTTATTTTCACTATTATTTTTCTAAAATATATTAATCAATAATTATTTTAGAACGTATAATATAATAATAATTTTAAGTACCTTATAATTTTTTTTAATTAATTATTTATCAATCACCGCTCGCTCATTGTGATATTTGGGTATTTTTATTTATTATATTTGTCTATCCTCGGATGCCGTAATTTTCAGTTCACTTTGTATCCTCAAACGCGTCGAAAATTTATAAAAAAAATTGTGGTGTGAACTTAGTTGATTATTTACAAAAAAAGGGCATTAGTTTCACACAGGAAGCCGTGAGGAAATTATTTTTTCTCAGGGTCTTTTTAGGGAAAGAAAGTAGAAGTTCAGGGAAGGAAAAAGGTATGGAGGGAAAATACGCTGCTTCAAATCCACAAAGATCTGTATAAGAAGTCACACCATGCCATGGTTTGTGTTGAGAGCAATAGGCAAAATACAATGGGTCGCTTATGCACTCCATTAATGCACAACACTATTACGCGTACACTGGAGTGGTGTGGTTTAATCAACTAACGACATAGATAAGGTTAGAACCGGACTATAATAAATTCAAAAATTAATTAAACTTCACTACCTTAAATAATTTAGCGAATTAGAGTGACGATGACATCTCACTATATTATTTTATATATTATTGTATAAAAAAACTAAAATCTCTTCATTGTATATATTTTTACGAATTTTTTTCTTCTATTTACATATGTGTGTTAAGTTTTTATTTTTTTCCCTTTACACACGAGTTTTAGACTCTTGTAAAGGTAAACATGTTAATTTTTATTTGAAATATGTTCTTAATATGTAAATTTAAATAATTATACTGTATTTTATACAATAAATAAAAATATTTTAAAAAAAGGGTGAATAGGAATTTGGGGTCAGCGTGTCCAAAAGAGTCGGACGTATGGTTCCATCTCTCCTAAGACGATGCAAGTAGATCGTTCGAGAGAGTCTTGCTAGAGACGTCAAAAGGCCTCCCTCTATCGGCCTCTCCCTATCCGGCCCACGCGTCTGCCGCCAACACCTGTCACCAAACATAGTGAACCTCTTGTGACCTACGGTAGAGGTTTTGGTAATCCAATAAATGGTTACCGGGGCGGCCGTACCCATACCCGTCTCCCAAATTAATTAATATGTTTGTTCGATTGTTTTTTTAAATATTTTTTAAATACTGGACCATGCACAGAACCATTGAAGTCAATTGTAAAAAAAAACATGATATACATTACTTTATTGATATTATAATGTACAGAAATCATGAGAATCACGCCAAAACATACGGTAATTAGACTTTTATTTATGATTTTTAAATTTAGAGTGTAAATTTACAGTTTCATACTGTCAAAATTACGGTGACTGATATCTTTTTTTTATATTTAAAAACGGTTCGCATCTAGCCACTGTGTATATTTTTGGTTCTGTCATGTTTATGTTTATTCCAACTTTATTATGTGGGCTTGAGCCATTTATAGGATTGATACAAATTATATTGTATAAAAAAATATGAAACATTCCGATTATTAGTATTAACTAGGTCAGACCCATGAAAAATTACGGTATATTATAATTAATTTAGGAACCAATATTGCACGTTAGCTAAAATCTCAGACCCTTTAAAAATCACCAAATCCGACTTTACTTGTCAAGGTTAACACTAAGAAATTTATACAAAAGAAATACGCATTTCAAATACAATTAATTTTTTAAATAATTTTCTGGTAAAAAAATGATACCATCATAGGTGGTTATTTTAAATACCAAAAAAGAATGTATTAGAGATATTTGTACAAAATAATTCTGGTTAAAAAATTGTATTACTACACCTGCAATCAGTTCAATGGAGTTCATTAAACCACAGTTGCAGACAGATGCACAGCTTAAATTAGAGGTTTTTTATGTTCGATGGCTTTATGTTTTACACACACGAACAACCAAGTTATTTTTAACATTTTAAATTGTTATAAATGTCATGGAATCTTCCTTCTATGTCAATAAAAAAATCCAGGAAATAATCAAAACTCTAGTCCACAAAACCATGCAACTTATTACTTTCTTTCCGTTATGAAGTCCATCTTCTGTCATCTTTGTCAATCCCATCCCCAAGAATAAAAGCACTCCACTTATTCTAAATTCAAACTACATAATTTGATGCCGTGTTTATTAGAGTTGTCGCTAGGTGCGCCATCGTCGCCGGAAGTTATCAACTTGGAAAGGAAATTAAATTTTCATCCCGCCTTTTCGCGATGCTACGTTCGACGAAGGCTGTTGATTCTCAAAGAGAGAATTTATTATTAATGTTGTAAAATTATATTGTGGAACTGTTGACAGTTGGCATCCATCATACAAACTCGCGGCTAGACTGCGAAATTACTAAATAAATTACTGTTAGATTCTGATTGCTACGTAGAATGATACAATTGCAAAAATTTTAGACTAAACAATGCAGTGTTTTTGGTAGAAGGGGTTACTCATTACAAACGGTAACTTTTCATGAATAATGAATAAAGATGAAAAATTATAGAAAATAAATAAATACACGTAATACGATGATAATAGATACCTGCCTGACAACTGTAAATGGGTGAAAACCATTAAAGTAAGGTATTCCCTAAATTAACAGCTAATCTTCATATATAAAAATCACCTGTTCACGCTGATCTCCCAAACCGAACAACCGATTTTAATATTTTTTGTGAATGTGTATGGTTGGTTCCAGCTTGATACAGGATAGTTTTGGACCAAAAAATATTTTTAAAAAAAATTTTCAATGATTTTTTTTTCAGATTTCTTATCGGAAAACACATACCACAACAAATTTTAACATCGCTATATAATAGACGGTCTGTGGCAGGACAACTTCTTATATTATAAAACGCATTGCAAATAGTTGCGTTAAATATTAAGACGTTTCTAATCTAATATATTCAGCCTGTCTGTATGTGTGTGCTCGCAAAACTCAAAAGTAGTCGACCGATATTGCTGAAAATTTCAAAGTTTGTTTTTATTAGTACCAGAAGTGTTATTTAAATAGTAGAAGAAGTTGAGGACACCCGACGAATGCTGTGCACCGTTATGAGATACGGAGTTGATTTAAAGTCGTTATAATGTAGTTTTTAATAGTAACATTGTGGTATACAGTAAGTGAATGGTGGAAGAAGTTGGAGGCGCTCGAGAAAGACATTATCAATAGCAAAGCATTGCGGAGATCCAATTGTTAATCTTTAAAATTGAGGTTATCATGCTTGCTGGTGATAACCAAATAATTGTAAATTCAGCTGTACACCACATAACAATGAAATGGGAAAATCTGTATAATTGTAATAAAATCTTTGAGAACCCCCACCCTCTCCCCATTTTATTTGTGCATATGAAACATAGTTTAAAGAATAATTGTAAGAGTTTACAGAATAATTGTAAGAGTTTACAGAATAATTGAAAGAATTTACAGAATAATTTTAAGAGTTTACAGAATAATTGTTAGAGGTTACAGAATAATTGCAATTAATAAATAAAAATAAAATAAATAAATAAAAAATAAAATTCGACTGCCTGACGACAGTCGTACTGAGAGATATTTTAAATTATAATGTGTTGTGACGCAAACAACCGTCAAACTTCTGGGAGTTTATCTGGATTCAGACCTTTCTTTAAAAAGTCAGGTAAATAAGACCGTTAGCACGGGGTTCTTCTACCTTAGACAACTTAAGTCAGTTCGTAGAAACCTTTCAACAGAGGCAACTAAATTACTTGTGAACTCATATATAGTATCACGTCTTGACTATTGCAACGGCATTTATGCAAATCTTCCTAAATGCGAAACTGATAAACTACAATCAGTGTTCAACGCCGCAGCAAGGCTTATCACCGGGGTACCCAAGTTTTCGCACATTTCGGAACACCTCCGAAATCTTCACTGGCTGAAGTGTCCTGAAAGGATCCAGTACAAGCTATGCTGGATGGTGTTTAAAGCTATCAACGAAATGGCGCCACCGTATATTACTGAGCTATGCATTCCGGAAAATACTGGTCTAAGGCAGTCAACTCTTAGATCAGCGACATCATCTGCAATTGGAAGGTTGAAAGAGCCTAAGCGAAATCCGAACACTAAGTTTGGTGATCGTGCATTCGGAGTATCCGGCCCCAAGGCTTGGAATAAACTTCCTATGGAATTGAGATGTATAACCAGCCCAACAGAATTTAGATCCAAACTAAAAACTCACTTTTTCAGACACTCATTTCCATAAATCCGTCATTCTATCCAAATATTTCTTTTTTTTCATTTTTTTATACCGTAATTGTTACATTATCTAGCGATTCCGTTCATTCAATTTTGCTATTGACTTGCCTACCAGTGGACAATGGACAATATCAGCGGGAACATAACAAGTTAATCGGTTTAATTGTTGGCAGATGAATCATCTAAATGCGTTTAAGATTGGCGATTGATTGATTTTATTCATTAATTTAATTCATTTAACATATAATATATCCAGCTAACAATAAATCCACCCTAATATAATAGAACTTCCTTCTTCTTCTGGCGTTAGTAAGATTAAATTGTTAATTTTAATTTTAGTTTTAAGTTGCCAAATATGTAAATACTCGTGTATATGTCGTTAAGATAGTAGTTATAGGCCTTAGTCGTAAGTCACTAGATATAAGTCTTAGAGATAAGTCAGTAGTTCTAGTATTAAATATTTAAGAAATATATTTGTACAGCGCCCTTGAGGTGATTTCTCACGAAAACGGCGCTATATAAATTAGCCAAATATTATTATTATTATTATTATAGAAGTGGGAAAAAAAGGAGAGGTGAGAAGAAACAAACGTTTTTTGTGATAGTTTTAGAGACCAAATCGAATTAGCCGAGACTTTCCAACCCAAATAATCACTTTCTTCTTTTTCTTTAAGTTTCTGGATATTGCTCAAATGGGTAACCCATAGTTTGTCTCCTATAATAATTGGAACATTTGTGTGCAATCTCTATCTACCGTGTGTTAGAAAAATTTGGAGCTAGAAAAGGTCACATTTTAGATGGTGGAAAAACGTACTTGGATAAACTTTTACGTCTAATTGGTGGGTATTTTTGACCACATATAGATAATGTTGACGACAAACAAATAGACATTCATGTCAAACGGCATAGCATAGCAGTGCGATTGGCATCGGGTATTAAAGAAAGTTTACACCGGTGGAGAAAAGAGTATCTGCTTTATCACCCACATCACAATCCTATGTGAGCGTAAGATCTCCCTGGAGAGATAAAGATTGAAAGTGCCAGGTTATTCAGATCTCATCACTAATTAAAAACGTTTTATGAATTGAATAATAATATTATTGAACGTATGAAATAAAAACTAAAAAATCTAACCAAACATACAAATTTTCTGAAATGGTTTTATTGGTCATAATGTCCTGTCAAGAAAACTAAACCGATCTCGGTAAATGCCTTAATTTATCTTTAGAACCAAAGATAAACAATGTTTCTAACTTTACACAGTATCGCAAATTAAATTATGGTATGTATCTTTAAGTTTATCGGTTAAAGTGTTCGTACTTTCGCACAATTCTGCGAAGTCTTAATCTCAACCTTCTCAACATGTCACGTTGGTAGATTATCTCGACACGTCATGTTCGCTTGTATATTGCTAAGTGGTCTGAAGTCTTCCTCCGGTTTCTTGAGTCACTTGAGGCATTTGACTCCTTCGTCAGAAGCTTGAACCTAATACTACATTTTCTTGTAAGAAATTTAGCGATTATGGATTCTCTTTTTTAGGAAAGAGATATTTTTATCAAATATAATATCAACATCATCTTCTAATATAATATCAACAGTCATCGCTCCTAAAATATACAATGCCTTAAACACCGATATAAAGTCAATTAATTCTATATCCCTTTTTACTATTAGTGTTTAACGTTGGCTATTTGAAAGGAGACGAGCTTTCTCTAGAGAATATATGAGTTAACACTGTTTTAAAATAAAGTTTCAACTCTACCATTTTTTTATCGCTAAATTTAAATTTGTCAATGTGACATGTAAAAAAATAATATGGATATAAAATAATTTGCTACAATTTAGCATGTATTTTAATGTTACTTTTAATATTTTTACTTATGTTTTCTTTAAAATATCTATCTATCAATCAGTTTGATCTTTATTTTTATTTTTAATATGGTTTTTATAATAATATGCATTTTTGTAATTTTTGTTTTACCGCAACAAAGTATTTTGCCCTTTTATTTTATTTTTGTTACTTTTACATAAATAATGTACGACTACCATAATACGGGCATGAGCCTAGTATGGTGGTTGATTAAATCACCAAAATTAGATTTTATTAAATTTATTAAATAAAAAAATAAATAGAAAAACAAAAAAAAAACTATTTTTTTTATTTTTTTTTTTTATTGTTGATACATTTTTTTTTACAATATTTCATATTTCAATTCAGTAATGTTGGCCTCACTGGGTTGTTTACCCGTGCTGAGGCCCCCATTTTATAATTTAAGAATTTATACATTTAAAAAAAAAAGAAAAACAACATTAAAATAAAGATAAATTTAAAATAAAAATTAAAAATTAAAATATAATTATAACACTAAGAGAAAAATATCAAAAGAGAATGTAAATCGGCATTTATAATGATATATGTGTTTGTGCGTGTTGCGTGTTTTATATATTTTTTTGTGCTGCGTGTATATGTTTTATTATATACTTTTTAACAGTAATTTATTCACACTAACCTAACAATGCATAGCAATAAACACCATTTATTGTTATATTACAGTTATTCAACAACTTATTCACTGTTCATGTTTTTTTATACATGAAGAAAAGAAACTGCAACGTATTGACGCAACTTTATGCAACTCCCTTTAACATAAGTTGCTCCATTTTGCCAGCCAATTACCTGTTATTAAAAATGTATTATACATTGCCAGTCTGATAAAAAAATTTGTGCAGTGAACATGCTCCTTCAGTTTGTTCAATTCTAGTATTTTACGGAAGATTGTACAGTCATCACCCGCAGTATCCCTCAACGCCATAATATCGATTTGCAACAAGACATACATCAAATACCAGTAGCATTCAGAATCCTTTTCCAATTTTAAGTGTTAACAACGGCTAACCCATAGTTGTGTCACAATAAAACCACAAACTAATAAGAATACAATATTTTCGACTCACTCCACTTTACCCGATGAAACTGAACAATCACAATTTCAGTGACACCAACGTGATGGAGCACTTTTGTCGCTCAGGCAATCATTTTAAAATAATATATATATTATTTCAAAATAAACCATTTGTGCCTTAACATTATAATTAAACTTACTGTTAATCGAGAGTAACAAAGGTCATCAAGCTGGACTAAAATCGTTAGTTTCTCCATTTCAGCTCTAATTTATAAATTTTGCTTACATAAATTAGCATTAAGAGATTTGGTCCAACGAGATTATTTTTATAACCTTCACATTGAAAAAAAAATAATGGTTACATGATGAAATTACACAGTAGGCATTAATTTCGCTTATTCACGGCCAGAATTGTTAAATAATACTACTCTGACCTAACCTAACTTAAATTTGTATTTTTTCCAACATGATATTTATATTGTTCACACTTTAACGATCTGAAATTTGCATTTGTTGGAAAACTGAATTTTTGGCGTGTGTATTTCCAGTAGATCTAATTTTCTCTCCGGGTGTAAATTTGCCCATGTGTAAATTCATCATGTCACTAAAAATATTATCTTCTTCTCGCGAACCAGATAACACGGTGTAATTATCTACAATACAGCGCATGTAATATTACGTAAAATATACATCATGTTTTATGCTCGTTCTTCGGGGGGTGATTCATTAAAATCTGAAGATAAAATGAAATTTTCATTCATTAAGGCCCAAACAAAAAATAAAAAATTTTTTTTAATCTCATTCGGTCGACAGGTGGGCATATTTTTTATTTGAGCATGTTTCAATACGATTAGTAGGTGAAAAGAAAATTAAAGCGTACATAGCATGTTGCAGTCCAAAAAACTTTTAGAACGTATTATGGAAACATTTCCTATCACCAAATAACAACATGACCCATACATAATAACCTTTTTAAAAACCCATATAGCCTACATTACTAAACCTAACCCTATCACACTGTTTATTTATTTAGATATTCACAGAACATTGTTAGAAATTGCGAGACAGCTATTTTATATGTACGTGGTTATAGTTCATATTACTTATTTCCATGCATATATTTTTTTTCTTAAATAATAAGGCTTGACTACAAAACTAATTAAAACTATGGGTGATAATAACAAGAAGGACAAAAATGTTTGGAGGGAAAATATAGAGAACGGTAGAGAAATTTTAAATATACAATTCACCTCTTTCGACTTGTTTCCAACTTATTTGTTTCTACCTTTTCAACACTGTTGGAATCAGAGGATATATAACATTTATTTCCTGGTCACGGCACCAATTAAAATGAGCTTCTTTTAAATAAAATTTACATGCTTAGTTACTCTGTCTCAAAAAAGTTTTCAGAAGTCTTTGTTTAGATTTTTACGAATAATATATGAAACACATATATGAAGTTTTGCGCTTGATACCAAAACCACCTCAAGCTAGACCAGGACACTAAATCAAATTGGCCTCTTATTTATATAATATCCTCCTATATAAAAATATTTAATAACTTAGTACTTCATAACGATAAAAGATTGAGGATCTTATGAAAATAAGAGGCCAATATAACTCAGAGTCCTGGCCTGACTTTATGAAGCGCGCTTTATAAATCCACGCATCCGCAGTAAATTGGTTTAGATTTTTAATCGTTTAAAAAGCGCCTTTTTGCTGTTTTTCCGCGGCAATGCACCGCGGTGCCGTCAGCATTTCCCAGGACGTTTCGTCGGCGTCGGTTCCGTTGTTCCATCGGTGCCGTCGGTCGGTTCCGTCAGGCGCAGGGTATTTCGTCCGGCCTGAATTAAATTGTTTGTTCCCCAAAACAAACAATTAGTTCGGAAACACGGTATGCTGGTAGTGGCGGCTCCTACGATTGTCTAAATAAAAGTATGCGGTTTATAGTTATAATATTTCTTTCTGTTTTTCTTATTATTTTTCAACAATACACAGGTTTAAGTAAGGAATTAAGGGTGAACTTCTCGTCTGAAACTAAAACTTTTGTTTAATATTGACATTTCATCTCAAAGCGTTAACTCAAAACGTTAACTTTTTATTTAAACATACAGAATATTAACTTCTTTTACAGTTAACTAATTACTGGCTTCACCTGAAATTCATCGGAAACATTTCTTTTTAACACTTTCTAAATTATGAGCAAACAACGTGGCAGCAGATTGTTTTTAACTGACAGTTGAAAAAAAATCAAAGCTCTGTACTGCCGTCATAAGCAAAAAGACAGCTGGAAAATTTTTATGGTCATTTTCTGGTAAACGAGATTATGTTTATCAACTATTATATCAAAAATTACTTTTGACAGAAATTAAAAATATCTAGCTGCCTTTTCGCTAATGACAGCAATATACCTCAGAGTTGATTTAAGGTTGTTTATTGATAACAGTTGTGTTGAACTGTAAAATGTGGACAGAAAAGACTTTACTATGAAGACACAATCTATATTCCTGAAAGTTAGTGCCAGAAGTGCTTATCAGAATTTGTTAATGTGAGTTGGGTGTTAAAAAATACCCTAAAACGTATATTTTTATAATGCTATGAATGCCTATGGCAAGAGCTCAAGATTAATTAAATTACCTCTAATAAAGTAATCACATATTTTTCAGCATTAAATCTCAAATATATACATTCAAAAGAACCATGTACCATCGACAAACACGCAATAATAATTTTGCATCAGAAACGTATAGGCGAAAATGTTCGTAGTAATACAGCATTACACAGTAGAATATATTAATAAATAAATAGTACTTTTTTTAAATGATTAATAATAAAAAACATTTACATTAACTTCACACATGAGGTCCTGAGGAAAATAATTCAGTTATCTTTGAGGATGCTGTGTGGATGGTTTTTTAAGGAATGGAAAGAGAGAAATTTCTGGGAAGGAAAAGTTATGATGGGTAGGTAGAAATCTGTGAGTTAATATGTCCAGGAGTGACAGACGTAGGAATCCATCCCTCCCACTGCGAGGCAAGGTCGAGAGAAAGTTCAAAAGGTATCCCTCAATAAGTCTTTCCCGATCCGACCCGCCACACAGTTCCTAGATATACCTCACCCCATGAACCTGGGCAACCCTGTTAAGTCACCGAATGTAGAGAACCACTTGAGGTGACCTATGGCAGGGATGTTGGTTATCCAATAAATAGTTCCCGGGGCAGCTGTACCCATACCCGCCTCACAAATTGAATATATAAAAATAAAAACTAAAAAAATTAAACGAGTTTTATCTACAAATTAAACTTAGTAACAATAAACTTACAAATTTAAGTAACATAAAATTGGCAATACAATTATTTAAATTGCGGTATTCTTGATAACTCTTACATCATCTGGTGCAACTATTATTTCACAGTACCTGATTGCAGGAAGGAAGAAGAACTTGTTTATAGCAAAAAAATATAAAGCATCTGCGATGTACTGTAAAAGTTGCAGAGCACCGGATAAAAATGATGAAGCAAACTACGCTAAGCGTTGGATTGTACGTGAAAGGGGGATTTTTTTGTATCATAAGGGGAAAACGAAATATAACTTCTTCTAGAAATTGGTTACTATAGTAGCCCTAGAGAGAAGTCGTTCGTACATCCTCGATGATCATTCTCTTCCTTCTCACACGTATTGTCCGAAAATGACCCACACACACTATACTAGAGCGATGACGTCACGTACAATATCTCTCTCTCTCTCTCTCTTTGGGATAAACAAGATTCCATTCAATTTACCTGCGCGTTCAACACGCTGTTGTGTCCTGTTAAGGGTTGATCAAAGCAAAACGAACTCTAAGCAGAATTCTTGCCTAAACAGACTATGCAATCGTTACAATAGCGTATTATCCAAGGTTGATATTTTCAGTTGCGAACTTACCAAATACAAGAGGTCCATAAAGGAATATTTCTCTGATGGTTTGTGACTAATTTTTATGTCTCTATTGTTTATATCTCTATTATGATTTGATTTATATCTACAACCTCTCTCCATGGCTATAAATGTATTGTGTTGTAATTTTTTCGTAATCTTTTGTTTTGTTAAAATTTTTTAATTAATATTCCTTTCTCACAAATTTAATTTACTTATTCCATATTATGCGGTCTCAGTAGAAATAAAATCACAAGGAGGAAATCCATAATTAGTTTTATTTTACCATATAATACTTATGTACAAACTGATTATTTTTTTTAATTTGGTACATTATTTTTTACAATTTATGTTTTCCAGTAATGTGGGCCTCACTGGGTGGCTTGCCCGTGCTGAGGCCTTCATTTTATAATATGAAAATCTAATCTACATATTACATTTAAAGAGAAAATAATAAATTTAAAAAGAAAATAATAAATTTAAAATTAAAAATACGAAATACACAATAATACATTTAAAGTTAAAAAATAATACAATGAAAATAAATCTTGTGTGTTTGTGAGTGATGTGTATTTATATTGGTTTTGTTGTGTTACGTGTAGGTTTTATTTTTATTTTATGCTATGAAATTTTGGTAATATTGTCTTTTTTGTTCTTTAATCCATTTTTTAATTTTGTGTGTGAATTTATTTTATTTTCCTCAATTTTAATTTCAAGTTTTAAACTGTTGAAAGCTTTTATTGCATGGTATTGGTAGTGTCTTTTTCCAAAGCTTGAATTTACTGTCGTGGTTTTTATGTTTTCTTTGTACGCTTGTCTTTTTTTCTTTGTACGATTAAATGTAAACTGTCGATTTTCCGAAAATGAATAAAGAATTTATTTTATTTCTTATTTCTTGAGATACTTGAAGAACTTTTAAAAGTTGTCATGGTGTATTTTAGTCAAAATTTATAAAAAAGTTTAATCTCTTAACAAAAACTGGAAATCATGAAGTGCAGTTGAATTTTTTTTTCATTAAATTTATTTTCTTTCATTAAATTTATTTATTATTACCTCGGCTCTCAAATCTCTCTCGGCTCGAAAAATCGTAAATAACCGTAAAATTTCGAAAACGTCATGATTTTGCGCGAAAAAATATGGCTTCGCCCATTAATAATAATGACTACAACAGACCTCACACAATTATAGCGGGAATTTCTATGAAATGGAGAGAATTTGATGAATAAATAGGTTTATTAAAATTTAAAAAAGTTTATGCCCAGAAACTTTAGGTCAGGGCAACATTTTCGGCTTCGAAATTCTGATCCATATTGAGCTCTAGAGCTTTGTATTGTATAACATGATGAGATATCATCCATATGTTGTACATTTTTAATTAACATCTCGATAAAGGCATTACGGAACTATTGAACTCTTTTCAATTAGTCGCTAGTTTTTATGTAAGTCTATTTGAATTTATATTTTGATTTCTTGATTAAGTGAATAAATAAACGAATAAATAAGAAGCCATATTTTTTCGCGCCAAATTATGACGTTTTCGAAATTTAACGGTTATTTACGATTTTTCGAGAGCCGAGGGAATAATAAATAAATTTAATGAAGGAAAATATTCCACTGCACTTCATTAAATGGAATTTTGGGAGTGAAAATTAACCCACTTCCCGACATCCGATCGAGTTGAAATTCATACATTTCTCTGAAATGGGATAAAATTACAGCAATTAATATACGAAACAAATGTCAATCATCAATATCAACTTTTGGTGGCACTCACACACACGCATTTTTCTGAAAATATTTGACATTATATTAAAAAATTTACAGCAGTCAATGTACAAATTAAATGTCGGTTCTATCCAATTAGGATTAGGCTTAGGTGTTAGTGGTGTTGACTCCAGGCTTCCGGGGATTTTTTTTAGTTTTAAAAGACATTTTAAAAATTCACAGCAGGTTATGCGTTTCCCGTTCCTGGGAAGAAGTTTCAATCATTTATAAAGAAATAATTTTTTTAAATGTTTGAAATTAGCTTTTAGCTGACCCAAGAAATGGCCGCTATGAGGTCGAAAATCGAAAATAGATATTTTTCCGTTTATTTTTTTTGAGGTAGTTAAATCTTATTGATTTTAAAATCTAAGTACACTTTTCATTGAACTACCTTTAAAATTTGTATTCTTATATAAAAATAAATAGGACAATGTCTTTCCCGATATGATTTGTATTAAATTTATTGCAAATAATGTATTGGTGATATTTTCTAATATCACAAAAAATATATAAATAATTAAAAATCGGAGTATTGTTTTACGAAAGAAGTGTATAAATTTTTTTTTTCATATGTTTTTCGACCGCTGCTCATCTCACTAGGGAATTCCTGAGTCGAGAGCAGCAGCTTTACATTTATATTTAATCTCATAAGTAAATTACATAATACAAAGATAGTTGGATTATATCGAATATGGGGTCTGTAAGGTGATTTATGACAGAAAGTACGATATGGGTAATCAAAAATTACTCAAAATGATTTGAATTAATGTTATCATTAACCATTACTCTCTGTGATCTATTTCCAAGATAAGTTCGGAACCAATCTACAGCTTTATTAACAATACCCATTGAACTGAGTTTTTTTAGGAGTAAACCATGGGATACGGTGTCAAATGCCTTAGACAAGTCTAAAAAGACAGCCATTGCTTTTTGCCAGCATCTAGAGCTTTTACAACTTAGGTGATCATTTTTAATGCCTCACCACCGGTTCCCATATTCTCTCAGAAGCCAAACTGGTTATCTGAGAGGATTTTATATAAAACATCAACCTAATTGTAGTTATTTTTTTCTATTATTTTTGATAAGGTTTTGTTTAGCAAGGAGATAAGTCGATAGTTAATAACATCTACGCTATCCCCTCCTTTAAATAAAGGTATAACTTTGGCATTTTTGCAGTGATTAGGAAACAATCCATTCTCTAAGTTAAAATTAACAATGTGTGCAATAGGTATAAATAGTTCAGAAGCACTTTGTTTGTAGACCATTGTACTTATATTGTCATTTCTATTCGAAAAACCTCATTTAATATCATTAATCACCTTTAGAACTTCATTATAATTCGTCGGGTTAAATTCAAAACTGGCATTTTTCATAGAAAATGTCGGATTACAATTTTTAATTAAACATTTTCACTGATGTTATTTGAACTGCACAAAAAAGTCGCAAAATTTTTTAACTATATCACTGAAAAAAATATTCATATCGTTAGTAATGAGTGTTGGATTATCATTTATAGATACAACATTATTATTTATGTTTAGTATATTTATGGGTTTTATTTTATTATTTTCCATTCTCGCTTTATGTTGTCTTTAACCTCTTCAAACTTCTCTTTATAATATATCTGTTTGGTCGTTTTTATAATTTTATAACACCAACATCTGTATCTTCTGAAATACGCAAACAGTTAAATATTATTTGGTTCTTTGCGACAAATATATTGTGCTTAATACTTAAGAAATCATTGACCTCATAAACAAAATATTACCACTATTTATTTTTCCTTGTATTTACGTATAGCTTTTAAATAAATTCATTTCATATTTTCGTTTCATTCTCTTTCCGAGTTTCTTTGAAACTTTTCGCCTGTTCCAACCTTCATCCATAAACAAATTTAACTCCGATTTATTTTGTTTGCATTAACTTTTCATAAATCATAAGATGAAAGCAATGCTGGTCTACATTTTAAAGTTAAAGTGTTTCAGCGACGGTGAGATGCAAAATCCATAGAGAGACTGTGTTACATGTAACTGTAGTCAGAAATTAGGAATTGGTTTAAAAGCAGATTAAAATAACAGGACATTTATATGTATATATATAAGTATTTTATATATAAATGTAATAATGATAATCAATCCCTAAAATAAAGGCTTTTTAAAATTTTAAACATATATATATATATATTATTTTATAAGCAATAATTAATAGCCTGAAACACTCATCCACATTAAAAAATCTCCTGATAAAAGATACATGACGCCAACGGGACTTGAACCCGTGTCCTTTCGATTTCCGGTCGACAGCTCTGAACACTGAGCTATGGTGGCTTATATCTTATCCGCGAAATAATTCAATATATACTTGTGTTTCATTCAACAATTACTACTTGTTACATTTTTTTCATCTGAAACAACCAACCAATAATTCAATATATACTAATGTTTCATTCAACAATTACTGCTTGTTACATTTTTTCACCTGAAACAACCAACCAATAATTCAATATATACTAGTGTTTCATTCAACAATTACTGCTTGTTACATTTTTTTCACCTGAAACAACTAATTTTATTTTTTTTAAATGTAACAAGCAGTAATTGTTGAATGAAACACTAGTATATATTGAATTATTTCGCGGATAAGAGATAAGCCGCCATAGCTCAGTGGTCAGAGCTGTCGACCGGAAATCTAAAGGACACAGGTTCAAGTCCCGTTGGCGTCATGTATCTTTTATCAGGAAAATTTTCAATGTGGATGAGTGTTTCAGGCTAATAATTATTGCTTATAAAATAATTGTTACCCTTTGTGCTATGCATAAAAAATCTTGTCTTAAACATTAGTTTACCAAAAAAATAATAATTACTCGTATAAGACCACCATTCAGAATTGAAATGTTGTTTGAAATCGCTTTAACCGTGTTTGGTCACCAGATCAGAATAGACAGTTACTTTTTTATCTTCCTCCTTTCATATTCTTTCTTTTGTCATGACCTTTAGCCTCACAACCAACCCCGATTGGGGATGTCATAGTCCCGCTGGGAGCATTTGGGTCTCTTTTTCGGTTGGGGTATGAACCACTAAACCTCGAAGGCCTTTTGTGTTAGCCTTTTTAATTTGTTGACCTTCTTGTACCCTTTGGCCTAACATCTAATTCTCTCGCCTCACCGGCGTCAAAAAGGTCATTGTAAGGTCATCACAATAACAAAATATTATTTTATCTTGAAGTACCTATTATCTATCCTATATGCTAAATTATGTATCAATTTGCTGACAGTAAGCATACGAAACCCAGTTGTAAGGTTATCAAATGTTCACTCTATTTGCAAAATCTTGCTCCATCATATTCTCCGCTCTTAAAGTTCATCGATCTAAAATGCAAAATCAGTTCCTTCTTTAAAATTAGTACTGTTAGTCTCGTATATTGACTATACTAGAATACTTCATCTGTAAGCCAGATGATTGTACATCGTCAGGCGTGGAAACGAAACACGTATTTGTTATAACATTATAAGTTATTTTTTTAGAATTAACGACACAAGTGACAGTCATCGTACAATATTAAAAGAAAATGAAAAAATTACAAGATTTTATAAATATTCATCACATAATAATATATATTAGTACAAAGTTAGTATTAATGAAGAAAAACAAAAACCTTTTATGCAGTGACATCGTTAAAATAAGCAGTGCTAAAAAATGTTAACTTAGTATTTCTTTATAATTCAATAGAGGCATATTAAAAATATCAGCTCACATAGCATAAGAGTTGCTAAAGGTGTGTAATCTATTTACAACAGAATTGTAGCCTGAAATTATAGGCGGGATTTTTGCTTCGCGAAATTTTCTACCAATGAACCCGTTGTAAATCAGAATAGGAGTTAATCACAAACAAGACTATTATGCTAAATTAATTTTGATATTGAGTTATTCATTTTTCATAGTCTACATAAAAAAAAAATAATACACCAATATATAAGGAAGCTTACAAATTTATATTTAGATAATTAAAAAGGAACGAGAAATGAGGAGGTGTCCTCGAGAGCCAATGGTGGGTGGTAAAAAATTTCAATAGGGCGGTGAAGAGCTGAAATGGGGGTCAAAATTTTTTTTTCAAATCCTCTTCAAATCATCAAGTCGTAGGTACATCATTGCAAGAATCAGTTTAATTAGTGATTATATAGATTTCTCTATTACAAATAATATCATAATATTATCTACCAACTTCCAACATTATAAGCTTAAAATGTGGTTTGTGCAATAATGGAGGGCTATCCTAATAGAGGATCAAACTCGCAGCGTTCGGGTCAAAAAATGCAAAACTTGTGCAAACACGTAAGTTCCTCTTCTTTAAAAAAACATTATTTTTTTACTGTGGGGTGGTGTAAAGAAAAATATATTCTTAGAGTACAGGGTTTTCCAATGAGAGGTGTTATTTTGATATTCAATCGTAAAAGATCAATGGTTTCGTTGCTTGTGTGGCACGTAGCGCCGTCTTGTTGAAATTAAACGTTGTCCAGATCAATACCATCCAATTTCAGCCATAAAAAATCATCTCTCAATAGCGCAATCCATTCACCGTAACTGTTGCTCCAGCCTCATTCTCGAAAAAGTAAGGTCCAATGACTCCGCCGGACCATAAACCGCACCAAACAGTCACACGTTGAGGATAGAGAGGCTTTTCAACAATAACTCTTGGGTTTTTTGAGCCCCAGATGCAACAATTTTGCTTGTCGACGAAGCCACCGAGGTGGAAATGGGCCTCATCACTCAAGATGATTTGCATTTGTTTCACTCAAGTGAATTTTAATAATTTGAATGCGTTGTTTAAGCGTGTATCGTTTCATTTTATTAATGTCGTAGTTTTTACTTGTCAAATGTCAAAAAGTGACAGCTTCAAAAGTAACATCTACCGAAATAGCGGACTATTCAAAATAACACCTCTTATTGGAGAACCCTATAGTTTATAGTTGGTAAGTCAAATTAGGTTGGAGATCCCTGCATTAGAGGAACACAACGTGTGTACAGAATAAGAGAATGAAGTTTAAAAGCCGGCTGTTTATGTTAAGTTTTAGAACAGGCTGTAAGTTTAATTTTCTTTTTTTTTACATTTCCCGAGAAGTAGTTTCTTAAATTTAACTATCACTTTTAGCTTTTAGAGATATGTAGGTCGCTTCTTCATTTATATAATCCAAATGTTCTGACTGTATAATATTTTAATTTCCTTAGGAAGAATATTTCAACGAAGTTCTGTAATTGGGAAGACTTTTAATCACGATTGTAGTACCTTCTAAAATTTAGGTACAGGGCCATCACAAAAACACTAGAGAATTATACCTAATACTTTATGATGTATCATGATACAGCAACAAATAATAACATTACATATTTGAGAAAACATTTCCAAAGTAACTTTCAGATAAATATACATCAAAATTTGTGGTACTTACTACCAAGTATCAAGTTTTACGTTGTATTTTTAGGCTTCTTATATGACTTCTATTCGTGTTCACATCGCGAACTTGGATCAATCTAAAGATCTAATACATGATGTCCGAAATTTTGAAGAACAAGAGTGAAATTGTTGAATCTACATCACATAGTTTTTATTCTACATCACATACTAAAAAAAAAACTATATGAGATATCATTACAGTGTTCATCGTAAAGGCAGATGTGTGGCAGATGGTAGTGGACACTGTAATGCTGTCCAAAACTTTGGCTAAAGAAGGAGGTAGCGCAACATGGCATAATACCCCAAAAAATCACTGTAATATAATTGTATTGTTGAAATTTGACTAACAGGAAAATTATTACAGACCTGGTCTCTGTTCTACAGAGTCATTAACATCTTAATTGACAGTCCTGCCATCGTTGTCACTATTAAATTCCATATGCCGACTAGGAAAAAAAGACAAAATATAACATCCTTCTGCAATACATACACAACAAACTATCAGACACACTCACTGACCGATAGGATGCATGATCTAAGCAACAATTATGGGGTTACTATTGATATATTTATTGACCCCATTTACAGAACTAATCATAATCTATACCACCACTTTGCTGAATCCTACAAATAGGAAAAGCGTTGTTATTATTTTTAAGGGTTTTTTTAATATGTAGTGTTGTTTTAATTTATATATTATTTTATACTACTGTTAAGGATTGAATGATGGGGCCATTTTTTTCCGAATTAATCATTTGGAGGAAGCAGGGTTTTTTTCTCGTATAATTATATATATAGTAATGACGGGATCTTTTCTGGGTAGCCCTGTGTAGACTCCACACTTAGAATTTTAATAATTTCTTCAGCTTTAGGACATTAATCACGGCGAGAGAGTTAAGGTAGTTGATGGCAGCTGTTCTTCTCTGCAAATTTCTCCTTGACGATTATTTTTTTTATAAATGAGCTTAGTTCATAAATCAAAGGTTTTACAAAGTCTAGTTAAAATATCAAATAAATTAATGAATATTGAGATGAATGGTTAAAATAATCTACCCAGTCCTCAAGAAAGAATCGATACTGTAAATATATATTCTTTCTAGCCTTCATTTCTTACTCATCACTCTCTTTATTATCACAACGTATAATAATTTATTAATACAATTGAAATAGTTTTACTAGCTCTGGACCATTCTGACTCCTAAAATAAGTTTTGTTAATCTTGATATTCTATAAACTAAAACAGTAACACACGTTCACCATGCTGGGACAAACTTCAATCAGTTTTCAGCTCAATATTTATCATAAGATTGAAAAAAATACGAAAAAACTGTCTACCGACCCACTGTAAAAATTTTATTATTTTTCATAAATAATTTAAAGCCAATGTGAATTCATTGCGTCTTGGATTTATAATAATTGATTGATTGTGTTTAAATTTCCCTGGAGCATTACTGTATTTTAAAGTCTAAGTATTTAATTTCCATAAAAGGTAACGTAACGATGATCAATGATTTTTTTTATCAAATCACATCAATATTTTATGAGTGATGCGTGAATCAAAATTAAATTTATTTTCTTCCAATAATCCACCACTAAAATGATGTAGACAAAGATGCAAACCTAAGGCTGGCCGCATACATACGTTTTTTCCGTATTCGATTTCCGAATTCGTTTTCCGTATTCGGAATTCCGTGAGACTAGCGCAAACGTTCGTTTTTCTTCATTTCTGGGGACAAATTTTATATTTTTTTGAAATTTGTTTATTTTCTGGGGACAAATTTTATTTTTTTGAAATTCTCTAGCCACCCCCCCCCCCCCCCCCCCCCGCCCCACCACGAAATTTTTATTTTCACGTAAAAACATCAATTTTAAACATGTCCCACCTAACAGCAAATTCGGCTACTTTACGCTACCTTATGTATGAGAAACGGCGATATTAGGTCAAGATCCGTTGGCAACACTGAATTACTGAACAGAAATTTCCGAACGTTTGCGTTGGCACAAACAAACTGTATGCAATAGCTGCGTTCCGCATGACGTCATTGGGTTTTTTCCATTCGGTTTCTCCGAACGCGCCGGCTCGCATTCGGAACGTGCGTAAGGAATTTGTTCCATTCGGAACTAAAACGAACGTGTGCGGCAGTTAATGTATTTTCTACTGATTCCGTGCATTTGGATGTCCGAATACGGAAAACGAATTCGCAAATCGAATACGGAAACGTATGTATGCGGCAAGCCTAAATATAAATAAATAAAGATGTACATTATTATCTGTAAAAGCCCTATGGGCGTTTAAATAAATAAATAAAATAAAACCACTGGGGAGCATTCAAAATGACTTCCCACCATCGACAACTACCTTCAAAAGGTAAGTTGGCTGGATAATCTTAATAAGTAGATTAATTCGTGTAATTATTATAATCTTTGGCTTGAGAACTTTTACTGAAATTATGAAATTTCAGGAATTTAATGCTTTCCGAGAATTTTTGTTTTTCCAGTTAATAATGTTAAGAAATAATGAGCGATGTAAGATCAGAAAATTTGTGGTATTTAATTTGTTTCTATAAAAGAGAGATGTTTAAAAGCTAAGGTTATTATTTATTATTATCGTCTTGAAATGTTAGAGGGAAAAATATTCCCCTTTTCAAAGTAAGAAGAATGTAATTGGGCAATTTTACAAGGGGTAACTTTGGATTTGAGGCTAAAATACTCAAACAAACTGTCAACTTATTTTTTTAAATCAAATGATGTGGCAAATTTATAGTAATGATTTGAGCTATTTTATTTATATTTGTATTAAATTACAAAACTCTGGCAGTCAAAGAATTTGATTTTTTATGATTTCAGAGGCAACTCTAGCAATTATTTGTAAGTTAATGATGAAATATAAAATAAAAATTAGAGAGAATTAAAAAAAAATATTCGAATGGTTTTATTTTAAATGAAGAACAACCGATTTACGTTAAACCATATTTCAATTTGTCGTACCTGTATAAATATTTTACTGTATTAAAACAGTTTGTTTTATAATTTTTTTCTCATATTTACCATAAACTTGGTATGTACCCTGTCCTAGATATTTGTTATATTTGATTATTTTTTATTTTTATTTTGTTTTTATTGCACGTTAGGTTGAGTATTTTGCCCTTAAATCCAAAATTAAGTTTTGTGTGAGAAAGGTCGCGTAGCCGTTACTCATTCAAATCTGTTAGTTAGCTTTGATGTAATGAGTTTTTTGAAGAGACAGAATTTTGGTCATTTATAAGAGAAGTCTATCTATATGAAATTTCATATAGACCGTAGTAATATATTCATCCGTAGGTCGAGATGAGACTTCTTTAAAATTCACTACTTACAGATCCCAACTAAATAATGTCACAAACTTACTAAGATTCAAGTACAGGGTCCGTCACGGGAACCGCAAGTTTTTTTATTGGCCAGTACGGCCCAGTTTTTTTTTTTAATTACAATTTTGGTAATTTTCTCAACTGCCATACTAGGCTCATGCCCGTATTTGGCTTTAGAGAGTTGGGGGTGTCCTTGAATTATCTGTTAGAGTGGGAAATTTAGTTGTCGCGATGTCGTGGAACTTAGAACATAGGAATGCAATTGGTGCAACTGCATACAGAGATGTAATCCAAAGGCTGTCTTACGGGATCAGTTTACAGGTAGCCTTATCTCCAGATATGACAATATTTCTAGCCTCCTCGTTCTTCTGATCTAAGTTTATTTGACTTCCTTTTGTGGGTATATCTTAAGTCCAAGTATATGTTGACAAGTCTGCCTTGAAGAACTGAAGACGAAAATTCAGAGGGAATTTCTTTCAGAGGGAAAGTTTGGATTCTATGTCAGATGTTAATTGATGCAACTCAAAGTTTTCGGGATCGTCTACAGTCACGCTTAAATGTAACTGTTGAAAACCAGAGTGACAGCGTCATGATTTTCAAAACATAAACTGCCAACAAAATAATTACACTATGTTATGTTATAAACAAAAATCTAATAAAAGCAAAACTGACCAAGTTCACCTTATTTGAAAACCATGCGTTTCTCGTGACGGACCCTGTATTTATGTTTTCTTCGTTTTGCTCCTTCACCCATCATTTTTTATGTCAATCTCTTTGGATAATGTTTAGTAACAGCGTGCTTTCCTCCAACCCAAGTTGCGTTACTTTCGGTTAGCGGCATACGAAAAATATAGATGGATGTTTGGTGCTATGTATTTTGCCTATCCGCCAGGCGACAAACTTCTGGCATTATGCCTACGTGCGTTCGTCCGAAAACTTTCAGTTTCAAAATTTGAAGGAAATATTAACCAAGATCTACCCTATAATAATTACAACCGTTACATCAGGCTTTCGTCTCACGTATTAATCTAAGGGATGGCAATAAAACAAAGTTGTTCTGTCACTCGTGTGAGGGTGTAAGCCACCCCTAAACAAGCTTAGACATGATTTCAAGTAGGTCAAATGAAGATTGGCCGTAGGGAGTGCGTACTATTTTATTCATTATTTTGTTGATTTTATTTATTTTACAGTTATAGGTACCTATTTTTTATGTGAAATGCAAATTTTATTCTCGGCATCGCCTGAGATTTTAACCCTTTTTTAAACATGATCATAAGATGAAGTATTTTTTTATTTTATTTAGGAAACAAACAGTCATGTATATATTTTGCATAAACAGTAATTATTAACAATATTAAACCAATATTTTTTATTAATTCTAGTCGTTGATTCAATATTTGCATCTATACAATATATTTATAAATGACAAAGAAATATAAAGAATAAACATTATCAGGATTTACAAAATGTTTTAATAATAATTAAAGACAGTTAGTAGTAATACAATTTTCGCATGATTATAATAAAAAACAATAAATTAAACTAATATGATAGGATTATTTCACAAAATAAAAAAATAAGTTATCAGTTTATTAAGTAGTATTTTCAAGAATTATTTCTTTTCTAAATGATATCTTTGAATCTTAAGCTCTGTAACGTGCTCCGAAATATACAAAAAAATATTGATTATACATGGAATACGTATATTAAATAAATAAAAAAAATTATCTTAACCGCTCCACACATGCGGTCGACATTCATACAAGTAGAAGTTTTTCTTGCATTAAACCCACGCAGGAGGCCATAAGAAAAATCATTTCACTCAGGGCCCATTTCACCTTTGGGAATGCTATGTGGAGGTCTATTTTACATAAAGGAATGACAGAAAGTTCTGGGAAGGAAACATGTATGAGGGTTCATGCATGTTTCATGCATTCATTAGTGCACAGTGTGATGAACTTGCCCTGGGATAATTTTTTTTATTATTGATTTACTATGGTGGGAAAGAAATTTTCAGTTGATCTCACGACATAGGGAATTACCAGATGTTGGACAACTGATTTTAAAACAAGTGCTTAGATTTATTATGGTACTAGAGAAAAAAAAAGGAACATGCACTGTATCGTCAGAGACCTCCGGGGTGGTGCTAAAATTCTCAGATTTAGTCCAGTGCAGTAGTAATGGGTTTGCCAGAGTAGGGGGCGGATAGAAAAAACCCCTAAAACAAGATCAATAAGAAACAATTCAACTAGGTTGAGCAATGCTACTTAGTGACTTTTTAGGTAGGAAATACGCCGTTAAATATAGTTACGTAATTTTTCTAAGGATTTAGACGAATTATAATTATGAATAGCGAGGTAAATAACATTTTAACAGGACGAGTTTGGAATTTGCCTAAGTAAATTAAAATCTCGCAAGAAGATTTAAAAATAAAACTATTACATCATAATTATTTACTACATCCTAGAATTAGGTTGGTAATTTGAAAATAGGCTAAAAACTGGTAGGCCGACACGCCACTGGACTGGAAGGGTCAAGTTTCATCCTTTGAACAAAGAATTGGACAGTTTACTTGAGAAGTAACAATTTATTGGTTTTGAAACGATTTAAATTAATGTGACGGGTTCTAGAGCTCATAATTGATGGGGTCTTTTAGTGCGTTTCTTTTTTTTTTTTTTTATAGTGAATACCTCACAAGAGTCCCAACTGCTCCCGTCTGGAGCCAGTGAGACTATGGCATCCCCAATTGGGTGATGTTGTGAGGCTGAAGGTAAGTGGGGAAGGGAAAGAGGAAGGTGGGGAAGTACCTGGCTATTCAGATCTAGTCACTAAACACGGCTAAAGCCATTTGGAGCAACGTTTCAATTCTGAATGGTGGTCTTACACCAGGGCGATACTGGTAGTATCTTCCACTCTGGAACGTGCCGCAAATATACTATATATTATTTTAATTAATTAATTGTGAAATAACACAAATTAATCAAATAAAATTTATTTGCGCACGCCGGGTTCGAACCCGCGACCTTCGGAATGGCAGTCCAATGCGTTACCACTGGACTATGCCGGCCGTCAAAATAGTCAAGTTTCTGTCCTTGAATACACGAAATTTCGAGAATTCAAAAGACATAAATTAGATATCGCATATGGCGAAAGGCGGGGTTGGTTTGGGAAGGTAGTCTGGATTTGAAAGCGCGGAGAGACGGTCGAGACAGTTAGCGTGGAAGAACGGGAGAAGGAAGTCGATAGTCGTGGTTAGAAAGAACGGTTCAAGATAGTCAGGTTTTGAAAACGTTGGGAGGCGGTGAAATAGAGTCAAGGGGGTCAGAGATTCAAGGTTTGGGAGACGGTCAGGGATAATCAGGATCGGTCAGCGTTTTAAGATAGTCGAGTCAGTAAAAACTAGGAAGCGCGTCAACAAGAATTAATCGTCGGAACGCGAACACGGCTAAAATCATTTAGTGTAGAAGGAGTGGTTTTTCTAACAGCATGGGTATTTTACTGCATGTGACTGTGTTTGTTGGTTGTAGTTATTTGGATTGTTGACACTAAGATGAATTGGTAAGTCTATTATAATCTAATTACTAACCCTTATTTTCCTTTATGTAAACCAAATAATTCAATTGTATTTTGAAGTAAGAGTTTTTAACTTGAATACTATAGGTAATTATGTTAAAATCTTCAACAGACCGGACCCTTTTAGCAAGAGGGGTCATAAATCACCTATTGTGTTAAGGCCGCTTGGGCACTTGGTTAGTTTTAACACTTTAGATTATCGAACAATGCGCATTATTTGGGTTATGAGTTAGACTAATTTTTGCAATTTAGAATGATTTAATAATTCTCCAGTAGTTATATTTAGCGTCAAAATTTATAAAATATAAACCATTGTAAGTATGCGGTGTTTTTATAAGTCAGCGAACGGTTATTAGTCGAAACAATCAGATACCTATAGGCGGAATGGTAACGAATAGAACGGTTAATTATATGCTTCAATACCTGTTCTTTAACAATAAATTATCGTATTCTCCTTGGACATCCAATATATTTGGTATTATCAAAGTTATTCGTGGAATTAACGCAGCGGATGGAAGGTGGCCGCCGAGAGAATGCATTTGTCTGGCATTCCTATTCTGTCAAGTGAGATTTTCATTTTTCATAAGTTTACGAATTTTCCGTAGGCTGTCCTATCTTATCAAAGCGACAAAAGCGAAGGGAACGAAATTTGTGATTGGCTTGCCTAATAGGGACTATTGTGTTAGCAAAGTCGATAACCCTGGGTACCGAGATATCGTCTATTTCAGTAGAGCAGCGCCGGCCTTTTCCCGTGCTCTTAGTGTGGTTGAGTTATTCCCGTAAAAGCATCGGTTTCTGTCGAAGGTGTTGGAGGACCAGCCTGAGATGGTTACCTTGAATAGACCCCTGTTTCGAGTATTTTCAGCTGGTGAGAGGACGCTTTCACGGAGTTTCAATCGAAGGGAACGAAGATTGCTAATGGGCTTTCCTACTTGAGTTAGCTTGTTAGACGAAGGAACAAAGCGGATAAGGGCTATGCTATTCTTGTCTGGCGTATGGGGAGGATTTTCTCGCTGTTAGAACGAAGGGATCGTGACGAATATAAAGTTGTTTCGGCGATTTCTGACGTCCTTCCTGTCAAATTCAATAAATACTTACCCCACTACAGGAGGAGAAGTCATCCAGAATTAGGTTGGAAATTGACTCCGACTGAAACTGTTTGAGCTGACGGAGATCGGATGATTTCAGATTCATGACCTGATGATTCCAGTATCCCTGATCTTTAGCGCCGGAAGTCGAGGATATAATTTTCTACCATTCTTTGATATTTGAAGCAAACGGAGAGTAACAAACGATAGAGCAAATGACCATGACTTTGAAGTGGGGTAAAATCTCCCGTCCCGGAAACATTCGTTATGTCGGATGGACGCCCTCATTCAAATTAAATGTTAACATGACTATTTTGAGTGTGGACGAAAGACTTGAAGTATGTTCTGTATTGCACATATGGTAAACATGTGTCATTACCTCTACTGGAACGAGAAGCTGTATAGACTGGAGCCAGGAGCTATTTGGAGTAACGTGACTGCAGAGGCGAAGGCGAACAAACTGAAGCTGAATTCATCATTATTCTTACGAGCGTAAACCAGAGGGGTGTTCACGGGACTTCCGAACCCCTGACGTTGCTGATGCAAACCACTTCAGTATATGTTTATGTTTGAGGTTAGTGGAGTGGACTCCTAACTTTCGGCATACTGGCGAAGCTTAACTCATCATCGATTTGGGGGAGGTTGACGCGACCTAAACCTCGCGCTACCCACGTGACCCAAATGGTTCCTGACATCAGGCTATCATGTCACCGGACCGGAGCAGCTCCTTGTACCTAGCGGTATAAGATGAATCTTCCTCAATCATCATCATCATCAACATCATCATTTACCAACAAGGACCCACATCCCACCTTCATCACCCTCTGGCAGGAGGCAAAACATGTCATTATTTCATCTGTCGCTGAGCGATATTCAATTAATTTCTGGAGGTGTTGGGATTGGACCATCAATTTGGCTGCTTTCGAGCTGGTCACGTTGATGGATGGGATTTGGACGAAGACCAATCGAAAGCAACACATGTTTTGTCTCTAGCTATTCCCAAAAATACCTACTCATAGAAATAACTCACAAAACTAATAACCCATAGTCAAATCATTAACCTAGAATCTTGTGCATATTGAATTGAATTGTCTATAGAGAATTTCATGTACTTGTGATTAATTGTCTCATTATATTAGCACATTATCGACTGCAGCAACCTGAAACGTTTGGGCGAGCAAACAAGGTAAGAAAAGGTAGTTAAAATCAGGGTAGTCGGTCATTGTCTTATTTTCAAACCATACAGAATGTAACACGCCTCATCTAAAAAGAACCAAAGTTACCACAACCAATTAAAAGGATCCTTCAATGAATTAATCACTGTCGAAACAAAAAATTGACACAACGTGACATATTAATTCGTTAAGATGGTAGTGTAGAACGTTAAAAATATTACAACAGGAATCTAAGGATCAATGTCTCCAGGAGTGAAAGACGTATAAATCTATTTCTCTCGCTACGGATCAAAGCAATGGGTCAAGCTTAGCACGCCACGCAGCAGGAGAGTAGGCGCATCCTGAACACACTTCAACCGATGAATCCTGGCACCTCTGCTAAATCACCAAAGGTAAGGAACCACCTAGAGTGACCTGTGGTAGAGGTGTTAGGTATCCAATGAAGGGTTGCTGGGGTGGCCGTACCCAAGCCCGCTTCCCAAATTGATTTAACTGCTATTGTTTTTTTCTTGTTTAGCGATCGATTAAAATCATTGCATAAAAAACAGAAGGCAAAGATAGACGTGTAATATTTTGATAAGATGTGAAGCAAAATAATAGGTTCACTTTTGTAGGTCCAATTAGTCCGATTTGGCCTCCAATTTTCTAACGTTGAAAGTTCGGAAACGACAGAATCCAAAACAAATTTAATAGTTAAATACGTCTTGATAAGATATTATGTAGTATTTATCGTATAGCTCTATGAAACCTAACGATCATTTTTTTCCTATTTTTTAGATACCTCTCAGTAAGTACTCGTATTGAGTACTAGCAATAGTTAAAACTGTTAACTTTTTCATTGTATTCAAAGAAAACTTAATTTGACTTAACTGATAAAAAAAAACATCGAAATTAGGGACAATGAATTGGTATTTTTGTTGTTTGCTTTTGGGGTGTTATGCCGTGTTGCGCTAACTCCTTCTTTAGCCGACGTTTCGGACAGCGTTGCAGTGTCCATCATCAGGGCAGATGCAGTGCAACGCTGTCCAAAACGTCGGCTAAAGAAGGAGTTAGCGCAACACGGCATAACACCCCAAAAACAAACAACAAAAATGCTTTTGGCCGTGAAAATCTAAAAACTAACCTAACGAATTGGTAGTTGAAACTGAACAATTTTTTTTCCAATATTGCATGTAATATTACTTATAGCCCCCACTTTAAACATCATTTACCACACTGGGTATAATAATGGTTTATACTATCTTTTGTACCTATGTAAGTACGTACAATCTATGCAGTTACGTATACGCAGTTTCTTCATCATTGTGTACGTGCATACAATCTACATGTAGTTTACCCTACCCCTTTGAATTCGTGTAGAATCTACATGTAGTATATCCACCCCTATATATGTGTGGTTTACCAGCTGTGCTAATCGGCCCCATTCTCCCCAATTATTATTATTATTAGTATTTCTCGCGCAGAATGGGCGGAAGATACATCGGGGAAACGTGGGTAATTGCGGGCACCGGGAGGAGAGCCCTACTAACACTCGTGTGTGGATGATGTATATTATCTATCTTTATAGTCTGGGAGCAGCTCGTACAGTCAAGTCTGGGAGAATGATTTGTTGTTGAACGTATTGAAGATGGAACAAATTAGGAGAGATTACAGTTTGCAGTGTTTTATTTATTATTTCTTGTATTTATTACATCGGATCATTTAATTTGGTGTAATAAATGGGAAGAATTCACTAGAAAACTCCAATTTGTCTTATAAATTAGTAAGATTTTTTATCATATGACAGCTACGCGGCCGTTTTCTCACTAACGTAATTTCGGATACCCAAATGCCCACTAAGCATAATAATTTAAATTCCTTTTTACAAATTTCTAGTACGCATATTATCTATATTTATTTAGTTATTTTTTTAAATATAAAACATACACCATTAAAAAAATCTAACTTTCATGATTTTAGAGGCAACTTTGGTAGTTTTATAGTGAGATAATATTTATTTTTTTATCTAAATAACCTTGCTAAAACTAGTGATAATTTAACAATGTTTTCTTCCAACGTAAATCAGTTGTTTGTTATTTAAATTTAAGGCCATTAAAATGCTTTTTACAATCCTTTTTTACATCATATTTCATGATATTTAAAATCCTTTTTATTCCATAATTATATGAATTATGTACTTCAGGGTTAATATCAGAAGGTTGATATGAATGAATAATCCTTGATAACTTTAAAAATAAGTAGTTCCTGATTTTAGTCTATTAAATCAAACCCTAATAATTGAAGATTATCTTGCATTTGCCCCTTTTACCACCATATAATAAATTACAAGAATGTTTTAGTAACTTCCAATTGAGATAAAATTTCTACAACCTTCTAAGCCTATTTCCCAAACCATATTTTTGGGACCTTATTTCTAAGGGTATCAAAATGTGTTGACCACGTACAAAAACCAATATACATAATTCGCTTTTTTCAGAAAAGTTTCTACAATCAAACCCTTATTTGGAAGAACACGAAATGCTTTGATACCTTTTTTCAACCCTTTGATAATAAAAGAAAAACTGTACAGTTTTCATAATACTAATAACAACTACATTACATTTATGTACTTCATTTTAGTGCTGGTTCACCACTAGTGCGCTTTATTGTAAACTTAAAATGATTGTGTATTTACTGATCATCACGGTATTATCCAAGATGATTTTTTTAAAGTGTTAACAACACAACTTACTCTTAATTTTTAGTATTAGTCGAGCTTTCAATGTCAAGTAATTAAAATATTTCCACTTGAAATTCCTATTTTGCTTGGAGTTACTATATCAGACCGGCTCAAGTATCGGGGATCCATAGAAGCCCGAGTAAATCAGGCCTCCAAGAAGTTGGGCGTCTTGTACAGGGCTAGGAGATTCTTCAACAGTGACCAGCTGCTGACCCTGTACAAGTCTCAAGTCCGCCCAACTATTGAATTTGGGAGCCACCTTTGGGCTGGTGCCCCAAAATACTTAATAAACCTGCTTGAATCTGTGCAAAGGAGAGCGATCCGTCTGATTGACAATCCGTTGTTAACAGACCGATTGCATTCTCTAATGCATAGACGCAATGTAGGCATGCTGTGTCTGTTCTACAGGTATTTCAATGGAGCCTGCTCCAAGGAGCTAGCAGCATTGATTTCTGATGCGCCGGTGCACGTGCGCGAAACTAGACAGACACGAACTGAACACCCGTTCACGGTTGACGTTGATTCATGAGAACGGGCCGTTTTTACGACTCGTTTTTGTGTAAGTCGGCTCGTATGTGGAACGAGCTACCGGCATCTGTTTTTCCTCCCTCCTATAATCCGAGCCTCTTCAAGGCCCGCATTAACAAATCCCTTCCTACAGCCCCTAACTTATTCCGCCTCACAACGCCGCCCAACCGGGTGGTGACATAGTTCCCCTGTCTGTACACTGCACAGGTAGGGACACTCTTGTGAGGTGTCACATAAAAAAAATTTAAAAAAATTGATATACTGTTGTTGAAGGCAGGTGAAATATATTCTTTCAGGTTTTCACAAACGGACATTTATGCAAAATAAATATTAAAATATAATTACTTTATGCGAAACTAAAAAAAAAATATTGTACAAACATATTGTAAATGTTATTGTCACTTCACTTCTTTCGTTATACCGAAATAAAAAAAATGGCAATCTTTGACCGGATGAATAATTTTCTGTTTAAATAATTAATTCAAAATGTACAGGAGCGCCCATGGTAAGTGTTAAATGCAAAAATAAAGCTTTGTGTTCTTTCTTTTTAAATTTGTTTATATTGTAAATCTGACCATACCAGAAGGAGTAGGACGTGTCATTTGGAGATAGATACGTGGTCCGAACCTGAAGTAGTTTTTTTAAAATGAATCAATCCTTCAACATATTCTTCTTCTTTCGTATGGTGGAGGGGTCAGAGGGGGATATCTAGGTCTGCGAGCCAGTCTAGGGCCTCAGGCGTCGCCATGTGGAACTCATCAATTCCGCCGGGGAATGAATGGAGCGGGCATTCATTGACCACATGTTTGGTGGTCTGCACCGCACCACATTCACACATCGTTGACTCTTTAAGGCCCCATCTGTGCATCATGTGGGCACAGTGGCTATGGGAGCACCTTAACCTGTTGATGGCGGACCAGGTTTTGCGAGGCAATGAGAACCCAGTCTCTCGGTGGGGTCCTGTATGAGATGGGCATTTCCCACGTTGGCCGTTTGCCACTCAAGTTTCCACCTATCTTCTGGGGTGAGAGGTAATCGGAGGAGCAACATGTTCATTAAAGACTTTAAAAAATAATAATTTAACGATTGTAAAAGATGCCAGACCAAACCACAGTGTACATAATATTGTAAATTGTAAATGCGTAGATTTATTTTTTGAAAATTACTAGATGTTTTTCAAATAATTATTTGAAAGATATTATAATACAAAAAATTGTGTAACATAAATACAGATTATATACAGATTGCAAGAGAAAAATAATCAGTTTACAACAATAATGATTTCAGTCAAAAATAAAGATTTTTTTATATTAACTCCACACAGGAGGCCCTGAAGAAAATAATTTCCCTCAGGGCCTATGTCATCTTTGGGGATGCTGTGTGGAGGGTCTTTTTGTGGAGAGTAAGGAGTGGACATGGGTCTTGAAGAGTCCCATGTTGTAGGAGGGAGGAAACACAGAGGCCGGCAGTTCGTTCCACAGCCGAGCTGTTGAACTTAAGAACGAATCGTAGAAACATACATATGAATAAAGACTGAAGACAAAATTGTTGGTATCTAATAACATTTTTTTATCACGAGTTATAAAAATATTTAAGAATTAGTCTTTTTTTAAATGTCCCGTTTTGAGTCCAATTAAAAAAACCAATTCACGTTCGTCGTTTACTATTATAATTTATTCATTTCGGTATCCTTTTTGATGTAGATGGAAATGGAAACGGATCAAACGAAAAAAAAATAGATACTGCGAAGTGAAGTAGGTGCACCAATTTTACATATCTATATATTTGATTATCATTTTTAAAATCACAACAAGCTTTAAATAATAACTTTTTTTGACGGGAGGATATTAAAACATACAAGTTTAAATTAATATTTATATGTTGTTACCTGCCAAAGTATCTGCTCTCTGCACGCTTTCAAAACACTTATTGCTTGTTTGCGTGTTTCAAAAGTTGTCACCAAAGTTGCAGGGATAGTTAGAAAAATTTATAAGTGACGTGGCAATACTCTAGAACCATAATCGTGTTATTAACAACGCATTGGTAAATTAGTTTTTATATAATCGTAATTTTGTAAGTTAAGTTCACACAGAAAGCAACAATTTTAACACTTTGTCTGTGGGTATTTTATACGTCGACAATTGTTATTATTTCAACCCGCAATCCGCAGCCGTCCGTAAAAAATGTTGAACGAAAAATACTATTACATATTTAATTATTTGGCGGGTTTATTTATTTATTCATGTTTGGGAAATCGACAGTTTACATTTAATCAGTTTGTACATAAGTATTATAAAGTAAAATAAAACCAATTATGGTTATCCTCGTTGTAACTTTAACTGAGACAGCTTAATATGGAATAAGTTATTTAAATTTGTGAGAAAGGAATATGAATTAAAAAATTTATACAAATCAAAAGATTATATTGAATGAAAATTTTTCAAAACAATACATTTATAGCCATAGAGAGAGGTTGTAGATATAAATCAAATCATAATAGAGATATAAATAATAGAGACATAAACATTATTCACAAATCCTTCTCTTTTAATATTTTTCTTTTAGTGTGATAATTATATTTTAATTTTTAATCTTTATTTTTAGTTTAAATTTATCTTTATTTTAATGTTGTTTTTCTTTTTTTTTAAATGTATAAATTCTTATATTATAAAATGGGGGCCTCAGCACGGGTAAACAACCCAGTGAGGCCAACATTACTGAATTTAAATATGAAATATTGTAAAATAATGTATCAACAATAAAAAAATTAAAAAATAAAAAATAAATAAAAAAAAACCACCTTAGAATAAGCTGACATAGCTTTATGGTAGTGCAGCTAACTGGCTGTCATAAGACTGCGGGTTCAATTCCCGTTGGAGGCATCTTTTTTCTCTCGGAAGATTTTTGCAGTTTGTATAGGTGTTTCAGGCTATTAATAATTGCGTAGAATAATTTCTTATCCTTTGTGCTATGCATAAAAAACCTTGTCTTGTATACATTAGTTTATAATTAAAAATAATACTTACGGATCTGTTAATGTGGACAGCAAGCTACTGTTATTTACAAACTTGCATATTGTATTTATTGATTCAGGGGTTGGTTTTAGCCTTGTTTCGTGAATAAACTTACATTCTAGGTAAGGACTAACTACCAAGTCTAATCAGATTGTGCTGAGATTTCCCAACTTCAGTGGACTGTGTCTCACTAATAATTATCCCCAATAGGGGTTCAGTGGATACACTTTCCAAATTGTTAGAAAATTTCCCTCTCAGGGTTTCCTTATAGCAAATAATTGTGTTTATCTACCTGACAATATCCTTAAATAGTTTATTTCTAAATGTCTCTTTCTGAATGTGATTTTGGTGGAACTTTTTTTTTTAATCCAAAAACATTTAAAAATAATCAATTTGGAAAAGTTCTGGTTCAACATTAAAAAACTTCAGATTTATGAGTGAAAGGTACGAGTTTAAAATTCTCTGAAGAGATAAAAATGATTAGTAATAATATCTTTATTTAATAAATTTGCAACTATGAACATGTAAATATCTAGAATACATAAAAACTACAAAAATTTGAGGGTTCTTATTATAATGTAAATAATAGAAATGTTAATGTAGTTATGTGTTAAGGTTTATCATAGCCCGCCTCACTAGGCTTAGCCTGTGTTGAGGCAGCTATCTACCAAGTTTATTTATAGTACTATAATGTACCTACAATTATATAAAAATACAAACACTCAACAGTTAGGTAGCATCAATATCAATACATCATATTTGCATGAAACATTTTTTATGTTTTATTTGTTTTTCCAAGCTTGCAATGCAATTTACATCACGAGATTAGCTCTAAAATATCAAAATAGTAGACAATATAAATGTCTGTTTTACATTTTTTTTCTGAAAGTTGAAAGTCAGTAGAAACTGGATGTAACCACTAGATTTTAAATAGATATCAAATAAAATATATCTTCTAATATTAGGTTGGTTGGAAAAAATTTGCCAATTAGTCTTTTTTCCTTACAAATTTTTAAAATATTATATTTCTTCAGAAATTCATTAAAAAAACATAAAAAAATTAACCTATGCCATATGTCGCCCCAAGAAGATCGCTACGTTTGATAACTTAGAAGGAGCGCCCGGGTTCATGGGGTGAGGTTTGTCTAGGTTTGACGACAGATACGTTTGCCCACCTAATGTTTGACAGGCCGAATCGAGAGACACTGATCGAGGGAGACCCTTTGACCTCTCCAGCAAGATTATTATTAATCGACACTGGACTGTGCCGCAGTGGGAGAAATGGATCCATACTTCCGTCACTCCTGACACAAGGACACCCAGATTCCAACCCACCCCTGGTACATGTTTCCTTTCCATAACCTCCCCTCCTTTATTTCCTTAAAAAGACCCTCCACACAGCATCCCCAAAGATGACACAGACCATGGGGGGGGGAATTATTGCAGAGCTGATGTAAAAAAATATACATATTTGTAATAAGCATTAACTTTGTGGCTCGTCATAATTTTCAATAAAAATTAAAATTATTATTTAATTAAAAAGGAAGGGTATTTCCGAAACCGGTGGAGTGTAATTTAAATTAAAGTGGTCTAAAAAAATAAATAAATATATATATATATATATATATATATATATATATATATATATATATATATATATATATATATAACAAAGTTTGATAGTAGAGTATCACAGTTATTATAGATTCTTAAAAATTAAAACAATAAAGGAAACATAATACAACTGAAAAAGAAAAAATATTAAATGTTACAACAAAAGCATATAATAAAATAAGATACATTAGTAAAAATGATAAGAAGTCTCACATAAATAGATATTCAAAATAAAAATAAAAATATATGTATTGCGGAAATTATAGATGTCTATTTGCGTCTCGATCTATAAAAGAATTTAAATAAACAATATTTATATTGATTATTTTTAAGATGAAATATGTCTCCCAGATCAGAGTATTTATTTCCGAGACTGTGAAGTCTTGGAATTGGGGAATTTTGATAAGACAGTGTCCTGGTGTTGTAAAAATAAAAGGGTAGTAAATTTCGGCAAGATCTTTTGGGTATGTGGATGCTGATTAATTGGAGTAACTCGGGACAGTCAATTACTCATGGATACAATATAGTAGTTCCAGAAAGAGGTTAAATGAACGAGCGCCCTTGAGGTAGTTTTGCACAAAAACGGCGCTATATAAATCATCCATATATTATTTATTATTAATCGAGGAAAAATATTTTATGAAAACAAAAAGACAGAACGATGACGTCACTCACGACTTTATGCTTGAACTAATATATATTTATAAAATATATAAAGCATATCTGACAACTACACTCCCAACGTCCAGCCACAAGCTTAATTAACTTCAAAACTTCTAAAATTCTACTAACTTATTTTAATTGCTTTACTGAGAACATCGTCCAACCCAATCATAGTTCCTACTGTAACATACTACTAGTATGTTGTACATGCCTCAAAATTTACCATCAGCTGCCTCATTAAATAATATTAATCCTCATTCGGAAATAGTCAATAATTGACACGAAATTTACGGTTTCCTTTGTTGCATATTGTACCAGAATAATTTGAACGCACTGTAATCGCCGGTTATAGTAATCTTGCGCATTCCAAAAATGTTGATGGCAATAAACGGCGATTTTGATGACATTGATAACTACAACTTAAATTTTTCGAATTAATTTTGTAAAATTTATTAAAATTACATATTTTATTACCTTTCTAAACTATCAAAGACAAATTTAATAACCGCTTTAATATTTTTTACGTGTTAGCAAATAAAGCAGTAAGGTCTTATGTGAGTAATCCAATTTTATTTTTTTTTCGATTTCTATATTTTATTTTTGTAAATAAAAATAAAGTACTTCATATTAAATCCATTAAAATGTAAAAGAGAAATTAAGGCGCACAACTCACGCCGCTAGGAGGCGCTACATTAGGAATTCACCATCAAAAAGTATGGGAAATGTCAGAAGTTGAACACATTATTAATATTATAGGTGTTTGATAGCACTCATAGACCAAAAAATATAATGATAATAATTTATTGTTTCACTATATTATTTTTTTGTTACAAAAAGATTTTATGATATCAACACTTGTATATTCCGTGCCGAGGATTTCATTTACATGTATTAAAATTTTGTTTTTTTCTGAAAAAATTACACACATAAATATATATATATTGAATGTTTTTTTTGTTCAGTTGAGCGATTTGAGAAAATAAGTCTTGTATGATGTCACGAGATACTATTCCATGCGTTTTACCACCGCCATCTTGTTTTAAAACAGGCCGTGTTGTAGAAAATAAACTGAGGGTTAAACAGACCTGTTTTCGTACTTTCGCACTGAATTCGTTTATGTAGTATTATAGTTAGTATAGCTGAGTAGTTATCATAGAGATTAGTACCGAACCCTGCTAAACCCAGTGCAAAAGTCCGAAAACAAGTAGCTTTAACTGTCACTTCAACAGCACGCCCTGTATTAATAAAGATGGCGGTGATTTTCTCAAGTTCGTTGAACACATTAACCGTTGAACACAATAACCGACATGCAATACAATATACAAAACTAATCAATAAACGTATTGCGTATTCACGGCGGCTTATTCAAAACACCCCGATAAGCGACACCTCAAAGCTGCTCGTTGCTTGTTGGTTCACACTCGTCGCATTAGAGCCGCCATTAATATTTCGCCCCGTCATAACCGTCATTGTTCTCATTTGATGGAACGCGTCGAAACAAAGGCACAACAAAATCATAGACACGGCACGATAAATCCAAAAGTACCTACCAACCCGGCCATTGACTGCGAAAACCATAGATTACACGTACTGTGGATAATGAGGTGGCGATACTGGATTCAAACAGAAGAAACTGGGTGCTGCTTGGCGAAATTAACTTTCCATACGACAAAGGAGAAACGAATACACTGCTTCAAGTTGTTTTTAATTAAATTATTGTAAGACAGAATAATCGTCTATTTAGACTATTAGGTTTCTTATTTAATGTTTTTTAACATTTGGGAAGATATCCTACTGAGATAAAAAGTGTTCAGGTGATTTGAACAGTAATTGTATACGAGGGGTTTAAAAGCAAAATGTTAATTTTTCAGGCTAATTTGTTCGGTTTTAGGAACAAATAACTGGTACCTGTTCGTTTCTTTAATAACTCATATAGTCTTATAAAAATAGTTGCGTCTCCTTTACCGTCATAGTTAGAAATATTAACGGTGTTAAAAACAGAAAATAACAAGTTTTTTTTTCAAATAGGTAAGTTGACCACAGAATAATTAAAATGTACACCTCTATCACACCAAAGGTTATAGGTGTGAAAAATTTATGATATTTTGTGATTTTTTTAGTAATTATTTAAATACGAAATGACAAAAAAGCATAGTGGCTTTAATGTTAAGAATACATTTGTGTATTAAAATATGTGTTTTTTGCTATTAGTTATTTTAGTTCTTGTTTGGATGAAAAACGTAAGGCGAGCCTCTCTTAAAACTTTTAATATTTGCATTCAACAATTAAGTATTTCAAAAACTATATTTTTAATAATAAAATTAAAATCGTATTTTATCACCTTTTTAAAACAGTTTTTAGTTTCCAGATATATTCAGAAACATCCGATTTATTTGGATTTTATTGAGAAGAGGAAATACACACAAATTCTCCAGCTCTCTGACAGGTTATTTAAGAAATATAACGATCAATTTGTCAGAGGCCAGAAGATTTAAGGATTTAAATAAAATATTTATGTTTTTTTTAATTGGAATATTTTGCATGTTTCTTTAGATTCACACTTTCAAATGAATCATTCTAAGATTTAAATATGATTTAATATTTTCACGGCCAAAAGTATTTTTGTGAGTTGTTTTTGGGGTGTTATGCCGTGTTGCGCTAACTCCTTCTTTAGCCAACGTCTAACACATCTGCCCTGATGATGGACACTGCAATGCTGTCCAAAACGTTGGCTAAAGAAGGAGTTAGCGCAACACGGCATAACACCCCAAAAACAAATCACAAACATTCTATGATTTGTTCCTATTCTAAAAACTAAAATTTCGCCACTTTTACAAATGTTTAGTCCTGAACATTTGTTAAAGTTGCGGTTTAGCACTTTAACTAACATGGCGGCCATGTTGGATTTGCGAATTACTTATATTATTTCTAACTCGTGATTGGTGCATTTCGAGAGTGGCGCTTTTGAACCTCACCAAAAGTGGAAAAGAAGAAGTTTTGCATTTGACCACCGTTTTAAAAAAGGAAGGCTGAGAAGCGTTATTGATTTAGTTTAAATATTGTATGATATAGATAGTGAGATATAGATTACTTATCAATCATTTGGTTAACATAAACAAAGGTGGTTTTGCTTTTATACCACTCATATGTCTATGTTTATGAAATCTCATTCAGTAGTACCATTCTTCTTGTGGTGCACTGCTGTGCTAGAATATTTGTTTTGTCGTATGGTATCTTGAACAAGTTGTGGTGAGGACAACGGCTGAAGTAAACAAATACGAATAAGCCATTGCATTTTAAGACGAACATCGATAGATTTATTAAACCAAGTATTAAAACAAGGTATGTTGAAATACCTACCTGTCAATGTATAATGGATGGGTAAGTTGTAGTGGCGATATTAATGTCAATCTCAAGAAAAACAGTACAAATTGGAACTCTTAACTTTTTAGGCAGCCGAAACATGTAAGTATTAATTTCTTTCGTCTGATTTTTTTTTAACTGAAATTATCCCAGAATACGAAAAAGCTGACAACATTTATATAAAATATATTATCAAAGAGTTTAGCTAGTGGAAAATTTAAACTGACGTCTGGGAGAGAACTCGGTGCTTTAAACAGCTCCACCAACTAATCCTTGTATCCTTTTTTTTATTTATATTTTTTTATATTTTGTTTATATCCTTGGATCTAACAAACTAATTTAAAAATAATATGAAAGTTTCTGGTTGGAGAACAAAGTCATTCCTAAGCCAAAAATAATATTTTAGCATTGAATGACACGTAGCATTTGAAAGATCTCCCGCTTATCAAAGTGCTTATTAAATATTCCATTTAATATCACCAAAAAGATACATAATTATTTTTAAAATCCGATACAATAGCTTCCCGTTATACCATCCATAGTATTTAAATGTTGTTGTTGACATGAATGGGGCATAGATTTAAAGTCTGCCGATAGGAAAGTAAACGTCAACATTTAACCTGTCAAATGCCAAGCGATAAATTAAATGACAGCTTGAAATATTTATCAAAACTTGATCGTTGAAACAGGGGTGTGCCAGAAATATTAAATCGCTATATTTTTTGAGATAAAATTAAATGTTTATAATAAGAAGTATTTGCGAAAGAAATGAGATCCCTCTGAAACATTCCCTTGTCATGATTTAATTCTTTTCAAACGGTGTGTATATTTGAAAGTACTTAGATTACAGATTTTTTCCTCATTATCTAGATCGAATAAAAAATGTCGGTTTTCGTTTTCCAATTGCTGTTGTAACTGGCTTTGCACGCTATTATTTCATTGAATTTTATTCACTAGTTTACGCGGTCCATCGAAAGTGAATGGAAGAAGGAATCAGGGACGACTGCTGAAAACATGACAAGTTCAGTGTCAAAAACAGAAGTGATTATGCAACAGAACATTATCTATGAATATAAATGAAGCCAGGCTGTGCCTCTCTAAAAAAAGACAAACGTATCCATACTTTCAAAATATAGTATTTAAGCCTGAAATTTACTGCAATTTAAATATTACCCAGTTGGTTACAGTATACTGTCAAATTACCTGGTAACTTATCGAATACACATTTTTTCCTTTATTTTTGTAATATTGTCTGTGTTGTATGTAGATTATTACTTTATGTTTGTGATTACTCTATTTTTGCTTCACTCAAGTGTAAATTGTTAACCTCGATACAGGCTTAGTCCTAGTGAGGTTGATGTTTATGAGATAAAATATGATTTTTCTGTATTGATTAGCAATAAATAATTCACTAGGATGGGTTGTCTTTACAACATTTTTTTTATAAATAAATAATGATATTATATCAATCGTGCTGGCTGGCCACAAGAAGATTTTCCGCTCGCCGAGCTACATACAGTAGTACAACACAAAATTCAGTAAATTCACTAGTGAGGCAGACGTATGGTGAGCCTCCGTGAGCCGCTGATTTCATGTAGGCTGAGGGGGGTGGGGAAGTCACACAGTATCGAAATGAACGGTAGCTCACAGGATTTAGTTTGAGGCGCGCCTCAACTACACTTACGCGTTTTTATGTTCTTTTCAATTGATGGTTTATTACCTGGTTTTAAATTTTTCGACCACCACGCTAATCACATGTCCGTGTTGTATTAGAATTAGAATTTTTTTCCATTAGATTCCATCGCCGATTATTCTACTGCCATAAAATGACTTCGCGCTGATTTGATCTTCCTCTAACGTGGTATATTGGTATGAAGGCATATAAAATATGTTTGTGCCTCCCTATATTTCAACTCCACAAACCGCCCTTGGCTAGGACTGTTTGCAAGGCAAAGTTGTGTGGCGATTCATCTACCCTTGTTACCTTATGCAGAGAAATGCTGACGTTAAAAAAATTTTAAAAAGCATCACTAAACAATTGACATCATTGCATTCGAACCAAACCATTTTTTTTTAATCTAAAAATTTCGTATTATTTCGTACTCTTTCGAACTATTTTGTTGTATTATTTGATGTACTAGCAGTTAAAAACCCGTCGGCGGCACTTGGTTCAGTGATACTAACAACAGTTACATTTAATAGGTAGATATTAGGTCATTCACAGAGAGAGGGTGAGTATATATTTTTAAACACGGAACAGGAAGGAGTTTAAGCATGATAAGAATGACAGTTGTTCGGGTAAAACTTTACCCTTCCCGAATAATTGCCTAAATGGGTAAAGGTAAATTAATATAGGTAAATATTCGGAATCGCTGGACACGGAAAATACGAAATATTTTTAAATAATACTTTCTGATTTACCTTAATTACTATAAAAGGAATCGAACAGCATTTGGGAAATTCTTAATTTTAGCTTTTTAATTTTTAATTACGTAAAATGAAAATTCGCTTTCGCTGTTTGGGATGACAACCTGAATAATTTCTGTTGATAACATTTTCTTTTGTCGGTATTCCTGAATTGAGCGGCTAGAGACAATTGAAAAACGTAAATTTTTGTTCTGTCAAAATAGTGCGAAATTATTATTTACGTAAACAATATAAAATATCAATATTTTTCAAAATCGTACATGCAAAGAGTTGTTGTTTATTGTCATTAAGTTGAATCAAATGTTTGTTTTATTTGTAAATGCGTATTAAAACGGTAGTTTCACGTAAATAGTTACCGTTGTTTGAATAAATGAAATTGTACGTATTTGTATATCGCTCTTATGCGCTCTGTCGGCCAATAGGGAAACTACTCCAGCGACCGGTAAAGGAGGGATTGACATTTTTAAGCAACCTTGGAATGTGTGATTCTTGACAGACGTCAAATATATAAAACGTAATTGTGGATAATTTTTACTGTAATGTAATTAATCCAATGGATTGTGAACTTTCTAAAACATATTTTCTTCGATATTATCCAAAAATTATATGAGCAGAAACGATGCTTTTGAAGAAATCTGGTGATCCCATTTTAGTATGAAATTGTGTCTTAATTTTCAAGTTAGCGGAATTCAACCGAAACAAATTATTTGAATTCGACCAGAGGGCCAGGATCAGAGGGCCCAGACCGTCCAGACGATCGCATAATAATATTATAGATTATTCTTTTCAAGATCAAGAGAAGAGATCACTCTCTTTTTTTCCTAATTGGTAGCTAAGAACTAGTTATTTTCCAAAAAACATGTGTTTTTATCCTTTTTCAGGTATGAAATTGTAAAGTTTTGGCCCAAACGATAAATGACAAGTGTCTTTGAGCTAGGAATGTTTTTGTTGTGAGTGATACAATTGGATTTCTCCGTGAGTTTCGGGTGTCGTGAGAATGCTCAATATATAGTAAAGATGACGTTTTTTTATGAGTGTTTGAAATTACAATTGTCTAACATCCCGAACATGTATCAATAATATTTGTTATTGGTCGACACGGCATTTTTTGTTTTATTTTTTAACATAAGATACAATAACTTACACTTAACATATTTTAAAATATTATTTAATAATGTGGACTTGCTTAGATACTTCACCCGTGCTGAAGCCCTCATTTTACAATATCACAATATTTAATAAAAAAATTGACTTATTTCTTTCGTTTCTCCTGTAATCTTCGTTTATTTATTATTTATTTTTTATTCTCTTTTTCCACACCCCTCATTGATATTCGAATCGAGTTATGTGTTCTTTTTTTAATTGTTGACGTTTCTTTACCCTCGTAAATCTTTTAGGTGTTTTGACAGAGATGTCAACACTACGCAGCTGATATTTGAAGGGTTAAAGTGTTTTCAGCATTTTAATGGCTGCTAAAAATAAAACACATCAATATTAAAGTGTCTAAATATATTGATAAAATTAGTTTTTATTTCGATGGAACTGACTGATGGTAAATATCCACTGAACGGGAAATTTCTAGAAGTGTGATCAATACCGATTTGAAAGACGACTCATCTGATTTGTTTCCTTGCCTGTGACAGCCAACGAAATCTTAAAACGTTTATTTCTTTGATACATGTTTACATTAGGCATTTCTGTTATAAAAACATCACTTTAATGAAGTACTTATAACATTTAAACCATTAAATTAATTTTGAATATTGGTATAACGGTTTAACCACACTTTTTGACATAAAATGAAAGTACATTTTACAACACGCAATTATTGTATAATTACTTGACTAAAACTGACAAAAATAAGACCCTCGAATAATAATTATATCAAAATATACGAATTCAACAAAAATTGACTATTTTATGAACAAAAACATTATTTACAAGAAGACGCATAAAAAACTGTCAACCTCGATATCGCCGGTAAAATAATTTAATAATGCGCATGCGTGGAGTCGTTGCCAGATGCAAAATACGATACTAGCAGATTTAAAAAACGGAGTTAAAGATTTTTTAATTTAACTTACTCGAATCTAAACTTTAACAGTCTTTACACTGTTGGTATTCTCAACAAAGCTTTGCATCTCCTTGCAAATTTGTACTGAAAGGAACATAGTTTTGGCATTATTCGTGTTAAGATTAAACCCGTTTGACCATTTTGGGGAGGCGGGTGTAATTTGTGGCGGGGGAGGGTTAGAGGGAGGGAAGGTTGAGAAGTTACTGACCTGAGCTTGTTAAGCACATCCTGAGAATGGTTGAAGCCATTTCAAGTCAGGCTTAGATTCTGAATTGTTGTAGATTTAGTTAACGATAAATGCTGTCCTGAAAAGCTCATATACAAACAAAACATTTTTTTTTTTTTTTTTATTATGACGACAATTTAATCATTCTACATACAAAATACGATATTAAATATATATATAGTAAATTGTATTTCTTATTCATCCTCACTAGGGTGGCCTGTGCTACGCGCCGTGTCACACAGAAGGAAAACAATTAATAAGTGAGATATGATTTGAGATTTTCACTGCCAAAAGTATTATGATGAGTTATTTTTTGAGGTATTTTTTTAATTTTTTTTTTTTATATTTACTCCACACAGGAGGCCCTGAAGAAAATAATTTCCCTCAGGGCCTATTTCATCTTTGGGGATGCTGTGTGGAGGGTCTTTTTGTGGAGGAAGGAGTGAACATGGGTCTTGAAGAGTCCCATGTTGTAGGAGGGAGGAAACACAGAGGCCGGCAGTTCGTTCCACAGCCGAGCTGTTGAACTTAAGAACGAATCGTAGAAGCGACCCGTTCTCATGTGACAAATGTCAACTGTGTACAAATGTTGGGCGCGCGTTTGGCGTGTATCCCGACTACGCACCGGTGTCGAAGGGATCAATGACGCTAGTTCCTCAGAGCATCTTCCATTGTAATACCGATAGAACAAGGACAGCATACCTACCTGACGCCTGTGGTCTAAAGATTGGGGAATCTATCAAACGGACCGCCTGTTTTTGCACAGAGTCAAGGGTTTTTTTCAGGTATTTAGGGGCTCCGGACCAGAGATGGCTGCCAAATTCGACAGTAGGGCGCACTTGCGATTTGTACAGGGTCAGCAGTTGTGTATTATTAAAGTATCTGCGGGCCCTGTACACTCTGTACAGTACGCCCAGCTTCTGAGAGGCCAACTTTACTCTGGCTTCGATGGAGCCCCCGTACCTGAGCTGGTCACTTATAGTTACACCAAGCATATCAATGGAAGGCCTGTTCGGAAGATTGCTTCCGTTGAAGGAGACTAGATTATCATTTGGATCCCTTTTAGACGTAATCAGACAGGATTGGGTCTTTGAAACATTAAATTCGACGAGATTATTTTTACCCCAGGAGGAAATACTCTCGAGATAACCGTCCATTCTCTGCTTCAAAGCCCTCCGAGCCGTTGGAGTTTGTGTGCCCTTTGGGGGCTTGTCAAACAAAAAGCTAGCATGAACTGTACTGTCATCCGCGTAACAATGAATCGGTGCACATGTCAAAAGGAAATCATGTATTATACCGTGTTACCCTACCTACTTCTTTCGAAAACGTTTCGGACAGTATTACCGTATCCATCTGCATGGCAAATGTGTAATTAACTTTAATGATGAAGGACGTAACGAAACACTGCATAATACCCCAAAAGTGTTTGATAAAAACTGTAAAATCTCTATTATAGTCTAAATTCTTGATAAATCAGATCCAAATTGGAAAATGATAAAAAATAATTTTCTCTTAAACGTTTTGTATTATAAGGCTAATTTTTTTCCCACAATCAGTTTAAAATGACATCATCACCAATATTTTTAAAATGACACTTAAATTCAAATCGAACCCATGTTCTTTTTTATTACAAATAATTTCAAAATAAAAAGGATTTATTGATTTATTTGTGGAGAATTTTTGTCGTGTTGCGCTACCTAGCTAACGTTTCGGATGGCGATAGAATGTCAATCATCAGAGCAGATGCGGAATTACGAAACGTTCACTAAAAAGAAGGTAGCGCAACACGGCATTATACCCCAAAAATTAGTCCCGATAATACACGGAGAAAAAAGAGTATTGCTAATCTATTAAGAATCTTAAAAAGGGGATTGCAGGCCGTTTCTGAATAAACTTTTAGAAATTCCTAATATATCTGAACACGTGTTCATTTCATACACCTGCACTTGCCTTGAGAGTATATCATGACAAAATGCGAAAATATTAGAATTTTTATGAACACGTGTTCCGACATCGTGATAATATATTCGCATATAACTAAAAGCTTATCAGGAAATTTATTAATTCATTCGTTAATGGCCTGCAATCTCGTTTTTTTAACCAGATTGCCAATAACTTAAAGAGATTCTCAATAAATTAGCACTAATTTTTCTCAGTGTTCTTTTGGCCACGAAAATATCAAACGATATCTAGAAAGTTTATAATCGTTTTCCACAAAAAAAGCATTAATTAATGAATTCATTTTATAATTTTACTATCGAGTGTTGAATAAATAAAAACTTCTGCTAAATGCATTCCCCCAAAGAGCTTACATGTAATATCAGTCTCTAGGTACAAATAACCTTCTCAGTAATTACTCATCCTCCAGCCCAGACCCCCAATTTCCAAAAATTAAGCCACATTCTCTGACCTTAACTGTCATTACCCAGGAATTTCGGAATATGATTTAAATTTGCATAGAGAGTAGGTGGATAATATATCCCGTCTGAATATCAATTCGTCTCCCTTTTGGTGATGGCTCCTACACGAGGGTAACACGAACAATAAGGCGCACGTAGAGGATACTGGGGATAGTTGGCTCTTTAGGTAAATACAAATTGTTGTTAACGCGTCGACCAATGCCTTCCTATCATAACATAACCTAACCTAAGCGCACCTAACCTTAAATAGTTGGCGACAGGGGTAAATAGGAACAGTAGTTTTTGTGCACGGATCGACCATCTCTTTCCTTACCTAACCTGAACGCACTTAACCTTATCTAACCTTACCTAACCTCACCTCCTACACGAGGGTATACGGACAGTAAGGAAAAACCGGGGATTGTTGCCTAAGTGGGTAAATAGTAAATAGGCACCGTAACTTAATCCCGTATCGAGTATTTCCTCCGTAACCTTACCTAAACTTTTTGTATGTCTTGGGCAATTATATTTAACAATTTCTAGACCTCACTTATAAACTACTTACTAACACTTATAAACGCTGTGTAAACATAACTCGGCTCGAAGAAACACCTGACTTATTACCAGGGCATTTATTTGGTTAAAACGACTTTAAACTAGGCGTAAGGGCCTTTACCCAAATCAATATAACCTAATCTTGCTAAAGTCAACCTTACATTTAACCTAACCTCACAACAGATATACTGCGGTAATCTTCAGGATATAGGACAGACACATCGATGTAGCATAGCCACGCCAACATCCATGCAGAATTGATATCGTAAAGTAATCCGCTGTCATGAGTTTAGTAATTTCGCTAGCATGCCATGCTAAACTTAATACTGCAATTTAAGCGTGTAATTTTATAACTTTCACTATTTAGGTATTTTAAAACAGTAAATCGTTTTTAAAAGCGCTATTTTTACGAAATATCTCTTAAATGGGAGCTACATGTGCTCAATAGACGCAAAAATCAAATTAACCGTGTATAATATATATTTTTTTCTTATGTGTAAATACAATAAGGTCTTTGTTAAAATCGTGATACTGTGACACATTTTTTTGTATAAATTAAAATATTAAAGTGTGCCTACTTTACCCGGTCTCCCCTACCTACTTAATTTAATGCCAATACATCCCGTTCCATGTAGATTGTTGCACGTAGGTGTGTTTTGATATTGTATATTATATATCCATTCCTCGTGGGACAATACAGTCCTACTAAATTACTACACGGAATCTACCAAAACCACCAGTATGGAGGTGTTTTTGGTTCTACGAACTCTTCCGAAATCAAAAAGGGTTTTAATTTTAAACCTTTTTACAATACTAGCTCACATCCGTGAAAGTCGAATTTTCGAAAAATCAGTTCCAAATATGAATATGACAGTTAAAATAATTTTCTGTTAAAAACATTATATGGGTAGGTACTTTGTAGCTTGTTTCAATTCTCAAAATTAACACTTTCAATTTTGAAAATGATTACACTTAAATTATAAGCCAAACCCAGCTCAAGAGTTCATTGAAACGGAGTAATAGAAATTCTCGACGCACATCCGAAATCAATGTTTTTAATTAATAATTGGAATTTATTAATCGGTCTAAAAGAAATAGAGGAAGTTTTGGAAAGGAAAAAGGTATGAGGGGTAGATAAGAGTTTGGGGTCAATGTGTCCAGAAGTGACGAACGTATGAATCTATCCTTCCCACTGTGGTGCAAGGCGGTAACTCGAGATTTCGGCTTTAGAAGTCAAAATCCATCAGCCAATCTCTCCCGATCAAGCCTTCCATGCAGTAGGTGAGCAAATGCATCCGGCGCTAGTCAAAGCTCACCCTATGAACCCGGGCACCCTTCCAAGTCACGAAACGTAACTAACCACTTGACCTATGACAAGGGTGTTGGTTGTTCAATAAATGGTTACCGGGGCGGCGGTACCCATACCCGCCTTCCAAATTGGAATTAACAGATATTATCATTTTGAATTTCACTAAAATATTAGTATTATGTCGACGTCTCTGGCATTAAAATTATGAACTGAAAACAGTTTCGTTTATTTTAATTAGTTTTTCCCAGAACTGATGAACACATTTCCGCTTAGCTAAGTGCTTCTACGAGTTCCTTGACATGAAAAACATGGTACAAACAATATTTCTGCTAGTATCATAATTTTTAAATATATTTCACAGCAACTTCTCTGCTATATCTATACAATATATTATGTTCGTTTGTTGAAAATCTTAAATCTCCAAAAGTTCTTCACTGATTGTTTTGAAATTTTGACAAAACGTTGCATTCGAATGCGTGTGTATTTTTAAACATATACTATAAAGATGTCACCTGTGACGTGTAAAAACATGTTTTTTTTATAACAGCGCCATCTGTCAGACGTTTCTCTATCTGCACAGACAGATGGAGTCACAGTAACGCGTGACAGCTATAGCTAATAAAAATGCAACCGTTTTCAGGATAAATTATTTCCGTTGTCCTCGAAGTTCCATACTGATTATTTTAAAGGTAGAATTTTGAAATAGAACAATAAAATTAAGGATATAGAATAAAGCAAAATAAAATTCTTGGAAAAGTGAAATAAATCAATATCCGTGATATATACAGGGTTTTCCAATAAGAGGTGTTATTTTAAATAGCCCGCTATTTTTCAGTAGATGTTACTTTTAAAGCTGTCATTTGTTGACATTTGACAAGTAGAAACTACGTCAATGATAAAAATGGAACGATACACGCTTCAACAACGCACTGAAATTATTAAAATTCACTTGAGTCAATCAAATGTAAATCATCTGGAGTTATGAGGCCCATTTCCACCTTGGTGGCTTCGTCAAAAAGCAAAATTGTCGCATCTGGGGCTCGAAAAACCTAAGAATTATTGTTGAAAAGCCTCTCTATTTTCAACTTGTGACTGTTTGGTGCGGTTTATGGTCCGGCGGAGTCATTGGACCTTACTTTTTCGAAAATAAGGCTGGAACAACAGTTACGGTGAATGGATTGCGCTATCGAGAGATGATTAATGATTTTTTATGGCCGGAATTGGATGGTAATGATCTGGACAACGTTTACTCAACGAGACGGCGCTACGTTTCACACAAGCAACGAAACCATTGATCTTTTACGATTGAATATCAATATTACACCTCTTATTGGAAAACCCTGTATTACATAGTAATTTTAAAACATCTTTTAGATCGCATATTGAGAACTAAAGCTTTGGAAAATTCGCAGAATTCTTTTAAAACTTTTACTGTTTGTCAGGATACTGAAAAATTCTTCAGATATTTTTTCGATTCCAATGAAATTCTGATAGTTTTTCCAATAAACGCGATGTTGAGAATTTAATAAAATCAGTACATACCCGTTTTGAATTCCGACATTATCGATAAAACTACGCGGATCAAACGGAGAGAACTTATTGATAAAAAATTTTGTAAATTTATTAAAAATCTAGTCAAATTATTCGTATTATTCTTAAAACGGAACTGCAGGCTTTTAACAAATGAATTGGCAGATTTTCTAACAAACTTCCAATAAAACACAAATGTTTTATGAGGATTACAGAACACGTGTTGAAACAAATTTACATCTAATATTTTCATATATCGTCAATATATTTATCAGGGTGAGCGCAGCTGCGTGAACACGTGTTCTCATATATTCTGAATCTACTTATTTTTTTTTAGGAAATGTCCTACCATCACGTTTTTAACAGGATTTTAACCAGCCGTACTCATTTTGCTCCATGCATTAGATTAAAAAAACTATTAACTTAAAAGTTTACTTTAGTTGCTTTGATATGGAAAATGGAATACCCTTCTCTACATTAACAGATGCAATACCAATTCCAAACAAAATTAATTTATGAAAAGACTCTTCAAAATAAACTTGCAATTAAATAAAATACAAAGTGCAGTGTAAATAAAATATTGAAAACTAGACAAAGCATACTCATATGCAAAGCATTTAAGCATTAAAATGAATCGTCAACATAAAAAAGTTTTTTTTCAACTTTGAGGATTTTAAAAAAAAAGCGCAAGTTGCGCCAAAATACGAAGTATGTCAAAAAATACAAATAAATAGTACTATATATGTGTGTAAGGATATAATTGCCAACCTTATGATTCCAGAGATTCTCCTAATTTTTAATGTCAGTGCCATACAAATTTTTCATAGAAAAATGATAACTCCTTCATTTATACACGAAATTGCTTCATACGAAATTTTATAGCATGGTAATTATCAGTAGAATCCATTTCTAGCCAAAAAAAAGACCCTTGAAAATTCAAGTCTCTATGTCTATGAAAGGCGATTTTCAGCCCACTGTGCGCCGCCCGCCCGCCTGCCCGCCCTCTACAAACACACAATCAACTTTATATATTAGATATCTTGGCGTTCCAGTGGATCAACGCGAAATAGCCCGGCTTCGAACCATTATTCCCTCACTTAGCATAGCTCGTTGTCTGGAAGGCGCAGAGCAGTACCATCTATTGGCGTAATCCCGAAGCATCTAACCACAGAAGTGTACAGTTGAATAGATAGGTATAATAATATCTCTGCATATTAACATACTCGTACCACAAACGAGCTTACATTATGTTACAACGTTAAATTAATATTGCATAATATTATTTCTGAAACAGATGTTTGAAGAGAAATCAAATACGCAGTGGTAATCGGGTTTATGAATTCAGTAACGCATATATAATATTATAATACGAGAAATTTGGCTGTCTTGTGAGCAAATAATACAATGGATGTGTTCTAATCACGATGGAAACTTCGTAGAATAAATAATAATGTACACGAATTAGATTAGCTATTAGGTTAAAATGACGAGAACCGAATAACATAACCCATATAATAGATAGGTACCTCCACCATGTTCTAACATCTTCACATAAATTGGTAAATTTACCAAGCGGAAGTTTTCTTCAAATGATGCGGATTTCACACGATACATAAATTTTAATGTGACATATCTCCGTACGTAATATCTCAAGTATGTACAACGCCCGTATAGAATTAATGTAATCGATTAGAATTATTCCAATTTTGACAATGTATGCATGTATATGAAGCAATGAGCGTATGCCGGATGCGGTGGTTCAACATTTTTTCTGCCCACTAAACTTCCCAACTGTCCCAGTGGGACTATGACATCCCAATAAGGAAGTTGAGTGAAAAATATTTTGACTTATAAAAAATATGTTCATGTAGATCAAAAAATATCGATTCTAAATATATAAATATATTTCTATATTATTATTCTTAGAATTAGTTAAACGTTCTTGAAAAAGCATTCAATAGCAATAGACTGTATACGCTCCACGATTGGTCGAAAGAATTCTGACGTCACATGTGTCGTGACTTGTACGTACAACGGATCACCTATTTTATTTATTTATTAATCTTAAGTTAGATCACATCTTCGTGTGTGCTAATAGTTTTATAAACATATAAACATGTACATTGTTTGGCAAACATAATCTTTCTTTAAATATTTCAATAAATTCACAAAAAAAGAAACATTAATAATTGAGATAGACATATTTTCTTAATTCATTTTTGAACTTATTAATATTTTCTATCACAGCAATTTCCTTCGGGATTTTGTTATAGAGTTGAACGGCCTGGTACATCAGAGATTTTTGGGTGCTTGTTTTTTTTCTTGTTGGCAATCTAATTTGCTTAGAATTTCTCGTCCCGTGTCCGTGTATCTCGTTATTGTAATTTATTTTTCTTTTGAGTTCTTTAGACATATGGTGCATCTCTTTCTATTACATGAGAGATGGTCGGTTTAGATGAGAGAGGTGTATAGGCCAAAGGTTTATTTGGGTTTGTCAAATATATGTACGTATTTGTTGTTATTATTATATGAAATGGATTTCTAAAGATACATATTCGTATAGTGCTTTATATTAATATGTTGTTTATTGCATAACTTAGAAGTTTTTATTATTATACATGTCACATAGCATGTGATACACTTCCGGCCGCCGGCCGCCCAGAAAAGTCTCACAGTGAACTGGGCTGTAAACCGTTATTTTACTTTTGGTCTTTACTTTTCTGCGCGGTGGTCCTGAATTCGCGCGGGGAACGTCAACAAGTAGCGACGGCAATACCGTATAAGTACCGTACCGGGCGGGAAAAGCAAATATTCTAACTTAAAATATTAATTTAACTATGAAATCTTAAACCATTTTCTTTTTTTTAATAACATCAATTCTAATAATAATTGACTGTCCTAAAACGGGAATTCCTCCTAGTTGGGCAGTCAAAGTATTTTTTATCTACATGTGTCATTGTATCATCACCTGTACTAAATAAATAAATAAAAAAATAAAAATAAATAAATAATAGACGGTTAACATTGGTAAAAAAATTACTGGAATTCCTTGTTGAAGAATTAAAAAATTTTCCATACAAAATGCTTAAGCGACGTGGTTTTCACAGTTCGAATGACGTCACACCACACCCCGCCTCTTACCGCTCGGATTCCGCTCGTTTTGGCGGGCTTAGTAAAATTTAAACTTTGAGAATTAATTTAAATATGAAAACAAACATTAAAAAAAAAATACCAGTATTTAAGTTTGAATGCGAACATTGATAAAAAAAAATAAAAAAATGGACTCAACTTCCTTATTATTGGGGTATATTATTAAGCTTAATGAATGGAGACGGGTGTGAGATAGGGAATACAATCACAAAATACAGCTAAAGCCATTTAAAGCTACGTTTCGATTCTGAAAGAAGGTCTTTCATCAGAGTGCAACTGTGATAATCTATCACTCTTCATCTCATTGCTATGCATCATAACCCAACTTTTCAAGAACGACTACAATACATAAAATGGACTCTTGACGGATTTGGAAGTGTCGCGTGATCAAGTCAGTGCCATCAAGCCACGACAGTTTGCAAATGGCCGCAATTGTTGTTGATTCTCGTTGATACTGCTGATTTGCGTGTTTTTTTACCGCAAGCCCATTAAATCAACAAAGTGATACTATTTTAAACAGTGAAGTTTACTCAGCAACAGTAATGACTTGGTGATTTGGTGGTCGCGCGCCTGGGCATGTTCACAAGTCAGGCTTTCCGATTTTTAATTGCAAGCTTCGCTTCCTTTGACAATCTACAACCACTGTTGCATTCAGTCCTCCATTAATTAAAGTTCCTGCATCTACTCTCCTGTCAATGTCCTTATCCGCCCCTTCCCTGGCGGACATACATATACTTCCTGAGTACGTAAACCCATCCACTTATTCAAAGGATCAAACGAACTAGGACATTCAAACATGAACTGCTTAATTAATGTGGCTTTGGTTTGTATATGCTCTTCACTCCCTCCTCCTGAGATACAGGAGTGAGTTACATACATGGAGTATTGGTTGTATTCCCAACCTTTGGATCTGGAGCCGAGGATTCCAGCATCTTGGCCATAGAGGTGGTCGGATTAAGACTTTGTTCAGGCTTAGTTAGAGCTTTGGGCTTTAAGCTTTAAGCTTGAGCATTGAGTTTTAAGCAGAGCTTTGATATTAGATATTTAACCTTTCAGTTTTGATCTTTGAAGACTAAGCTTCGAGGTTTGAGTTTTGTGATTTGAACTTTGAGCTTTGAGCTTTCACTTTCAGTGTTGAGCTTTGAACTCTGTTCTATAATTTATTTATAATTATTATTCGTTTTTTTTGTAAGTATCTATAAATAAGTCTGACCATATCCAGTTTTAAAGTGAAAATCACTCATTTTAACACATTTATTTGCTAACGGTGTAAATAATTAATTTAACGGTGTAAACTAAATGGTTTATTTCTAAATACTTAATCCATTACAAATAAACGAGTTTTAACTTTCGTACAACTGATAAAACAATCATTTAACTTATATTAATGGTTCATTAGTAAGCTTTTTGACATTTAAATTTTATTTGAAATGTACTATTTTGATATTCGAAGATTCGATTTTATTTCTAAACTAACCATCACGGCGCTTCCCCCGCAGGGCTAGGCAGAGAGGACGGACCGCCAAACAACTTGGTCACACCACACACTCCTTACCTCATCTAAATTCGTACATTGTCTCATACATACTCTTCCATTATTCTGACTCTTGACATGGCCGACTCAAGTATCTGATTCACCTGGTAGTGCCATGTCTTCCTCTAGCGTCCCCGACTTCTGCTACCATTCACATTTGCATTTTTTTTATTTCTATCATTATTATTAGTAGGAGTAGTACCTCACTACCTAGCTTGCCCTAATCCAACCAATCGCAAAATTAGTACCTAACGTAACAAACTCTCTATCTAACTAATAATGTACCTGTGTAGAAGATTTGAATTCGCTTACAATCATAAATAATCAACAACGATATCCAAAATTACAAATGAATTATTTTCTCTACATTAAAGTTATTTCAATTCTATGGGACTTTCCCAACTGATAACACTGTACTAAAACCGTTCTCTTAAGCAGCCCAAGTAACACCTGTACTTTGTGTATATACCTGACTATAGATAATGCTCTATCTCTTTATCACCGGATGGTGTGAAGGCTCTATTCTCCAAGGGAAATCTGAACGTTATTACTACCTTAAATTTCCGGAAATTCTAATATGCTCTACTTTACATATTATGCTATTTAGCATCTTATTCAGAGGTTCTAAAACTTTATTATATGGCGACACACTTTTAAGAAAACAAACTAGGTAATTCGAGTTTTCATGAATAGTATTTTGATGTGGGTGAAAAGCAGTGTAGAGATGTTGTTACATTCGGTTTTCTAAATATTAATAAATAACTACAGATTTGGCGTAAGCGGTTTATTATAATATATCCGAAAAATAAATAAACGTAGAAAATTCAACAGAATATGTTGAATTGCGAAAGGAAGGTTCGAGAATATTTCCTAGCGCGTCACGTAGACAAAACAATTCGATCTCGATGTCACGGTTGCTGGTAATATTACTGACCATTTCGTTCACGTTGTCGCTTATATAGGTGGAAAATAAAACTCGAAGATTCCAATTGCTACAGTAATAAATATAAAAAAAATAAAAAAATCATAGAAGCTTGTTTGGCAAAAGCCGAAACTTCTAGAATAACATTCAAATCAAGTAGTGGTGTACCACTTCAGAGATAAAGTTATATTTATTATATATATGGTGACTGGATAACTCATCAAAACGGCAATTCAACACACCTTTAAAAACTGTTATAAATTTATGAAAAGTGATGAAACAAAAACTACGTTAAATAGTTACAAATGTAACCTATTTAACCTAGTTTTTCTTTCATTTATATCACCTTTTAAAGGTGTGTTGAATTGTCATTTTGAGGAGTTATCATGGAACCATTATATATCACGGGTTAGTCTTTGTGTTATTTTAAATTGAGCCGCTATCAATAACAACCCTTACGTAGATGGCGATAAGGTTTAAATTCCCGCTTAACACCATCCGCCTCTTTTGATTTATGCAAGAAAAAAACATGGCCAAAAAGTGCCTTTTATTTTATTTTGTTGATGTTCAGGCTTAAATATTTAATTTTTTTTCAATCATTTTATAAATAACTTAATTTTCCACATTATACAATAAAATCATAACCGAAAATGGGTTCGTATAGTACGAGATTTTGAACTTTAAAGCAGTTTTCATAGACCTTATACATTATTTTTTTCTGGGCTGATGAAAAGGCTTATCTAAAAAATACTCGATTGTTTCAAAGGCTAAGATGTATTCTACTCGCAGTATTTTATTAAAGTATCTGAAACATTTCTAGGCGACCAAATTTTCAAACCAAAAACAAATTATTTTGCATTACTACGTATGGCATCGCCTTAAATGTATTTATTGTAATCAAGCTTAATTTAAAGAACTCCATTTCAATTTAAGGATTTTTTTTTAATATTCAATGAATGTACTTTACGATTTATTAAAAAAAAACAGTGTATTGGCAAATAAGTTCTGTTGTGTAAATATTATTACTCGTGACTGCTGTTTCGCCTTCTATAGGAATTATAAAAGTGTGGTGAAACCACTTAGAGACGATACATTTATATTATAAAGGAAATAATGTAAAAATATGTATTTATTTATTCAAACGCCATATGCAGTTATTAATATAAGTACAGTAAGACAATGTATAATTCAAAAGGTAATAGATATAGGTTTGAATAAGTCCTGTCAAAGTCGAAGTATGAGGTGTCTATGATAATAGTTAGTAGAGAGTATATGATATGTCAGTGGCTTCACCACAGTTTGATAATGCATTTTAAAGACAAAACAGTTGTTACGATTAGTAATAATTACAAATCACTTTCTTTTAAATAATTTTTTTTTATAATTTGAATAATAATAATATTGAATCCATTAACTCTTGACAGGCCAAGATGCCAAACAAAACGTCTGTAACCAAGTGGGTCTTCCGATGACCCCGTGCATTTTTCTTATGTCTTATGGAATTTTAAACTATAGAAATCCCAATTATTGAGTCAATTATTAATGATAACTTATGTATTTGCGCAGGAATACGTAAAATACTAAAATGATATGTCAAGTATTCATGCTTATACAAGAAGGATAGTAATTTTGGTTACTACCTACTCCCCTTCTTGGCTGTGGAATAGTTAAAAAAAAAACATTTTTCAATTCTTTATTCAATGGAAAATTGACAAGTATAATAGGGGCAAAGAATAATAAAATTAAAATTTATAAATTGTTGGAACAGATTACACTTCCAGTGATTTTTCGTTCAGCGGTGGGAGTATTTTAATTTCCAGTACATTTCAAATATCTCTACTGTTTTTTTTAAATTATTGATGTCTACAATTTTAATAATCTTCATAATGAAGAACATATGTCCTCTAAAGTAAAAACAAAAACCTGTATAGTTTGAATTAATTTTTATCTAAAATTTATTGGATACCTCTACTAATTTTAGCACCGGTGGTCATTTCCATCGTTAGATTTGGAGCATTTAGTTTTTACCATACATTAAAAAATATTCAGTATATTAATATGTTTAAATTTTCTGCTGTTTTTGTTCGTATTCGTGATGGCTCGGAATAGTAGCTTATATAAATCTCCAATAGACGTCTCTAGTATATAGGTTTGCCCCTCCAGTTCAGAAGCGAGGTGAGGTTGCAGTTGGTTTTTACCAACAGAGAGATTTTGAGAGCTGAAAAAACAGATATTTTTAGTCTCTTGACTGTTTTACACATTTGTTCCTGATTTTAAGGGGTTCTAGTATAAATAAAGACGAAGTGTTTTTTTTGTGAGAAATGAGTTTTTAAACATGAACCATTCACCACAATATTCTTCTTTGACAAACTTAACAATAATATGACTGTTGTACTTAACAGCTGATAACAATTTATTCAAAAGCTGAAACGCACCAAAAATGGCGTTTAAATGAGTTCGATAAAAGGTCAAAAAATCAAACAGGTACTGATGGATTTAAGAGTTACCATTGATGTATTATATTTATATGAACTGAAAAAATAGGTTCCGCCTTTTGACCTCCAATTGACCTCCAACTCTCCCAACACTCAAACTAAAATAATCGATTCCGGTCTACGCGCATCGGTTATCGTGTTCTAATAGTGGAAGAAGTTTTGACGAGTTATTAGCACGCAGTAGAACCTCTAAATGTAGCTCTGTGATAATTACCAAATTTGACAAAAGTTTGAAACAATCTTACATAAGTGTAAATTAAATGTTTGAGTTTCTAGAGAAATTTTAACTGCTTTTTAATTTTGCACCTGTCTCACAGATTGGGAACATCTGTTACAGCTTAATATGCGTAGAACTTCTCGTTAATATTAAAACGAACACTTGCACCTTGCTCAGTATTACGAATGTTTCTAAATTAATTGGTGCTACAGGGTGTTACAATACGTCCTGTATAATTAAAGTGTTAATGATTATAATCACTAAACAACTGACTGTCATGCCATTATCTCTTTGGGATAGGCAGAGATAGTGGAACGCCATACAACTCTGTCCTATAAGTAAAGTTAACACTTTTTGTTTCTCACTGTAGGGATATCTTTTGTCGCGACAGGCTACTTTACAGATATTTTATTTTAACAATATATTAACTATATCCTACACACTCTATAACTCTCTTCCAGATATGTCCAAAAACATACACAAAAAATTCAAAGCAAGGCTTTAAAAGGTTTTTTTTTAACATACAAAACCGAAAAAACGTAATTCTTGTTGTATTGTATTTTGTCTTGTTTCTTTTTCTCTCCTTTTCTATCCCCTGTGTTTGTATTCGAGCATAAACTATTTTTACTTTCGTATATCTTTCTTTAGTACCTTTGCTTTGTGCTTATGTATATACATATATATCCCTGTCTGTTTGCTTGTTTGTTCTACTTAACCTCCCTGTTTCCATTTTTGAACTATTTCGTATTTGACACTTATAATTATGATATCAAAATATCAATGTAAAATTGTACCTATAAACTCCCACCTATGTATTGTAAGTTCCTCTCGCCTTACAATGAGTTTTGAAACTCATCGGGATTGTAAATTTAACAATATTTACATTTGTAGATTAATTAGATAACATAATTTTATGTTGATGATCCATTGCTTAGACAAAGTTTTAAATTGGTTTAGATTTTATAATTGTCTTGTTTTTTCATGTGGTTTATTGTTTTTCTGTTATAAATTTATTAAGTTTTACAGACAGTCTTCTTATTATATCATGATATATATATTTTTTATTTATGTATTTATACATACGACCTAAAAAGCCTACGCTAAAAAATAATTTCAATGAGAATATGAGACTCAACGTATTGAATCACCAGCTCTAATAGAAAAGATTGTATTTCGTTGCTCTGAACGTAATACAAATACGCCCAAAACTCTTTATTGGCACGTATCTGCAAAACTTACAATTCTGTGATACACTGATACTTTCCACTGTACCCTTAAAAGTTTTAGAATCAAACTAACCTTTCAAGGTAATTAAAACAGAACAATTCTTTTTTATTGTTCGTCTATCCTATTCATTTTTTTTTCAATATAACTTTAAATATCTACTTTCTTCCTAACCTGTAACCATAAAAAGGCTGTAAACAGAGCTTAATTGGTGAATCTTATACTCAACATGAAATGAAATAAAAAATTAATTTACAAAATGACACACAATGCGGCTAATGGACTCCGCCAACACGGTGGCGACCGCAGCCTACGAACACCAAACGCCACTCCTGAGTGAGCGCTGGGCCCAGGCTCACTCAAGACCACGCCCTGCATAGTTGTCCTTAATTGGTAATCTATTTTTGCATTTTCGCATATCTATTGGACAATCAATGCACATTTATATATAGGACATGTGGGATTGCACTAACTTCCCCACATACTGAAATAAAAATTATTGTTATCTGGAATTCGGAATCGTTAAAATCCTTCGGGTATGTGCTGTGACACCCTGTACCAGGGTTGGTACCAACACAGGGTTGGTACAATAGTTACTTCTACATATACATATGTAAACATTTACAACAAATGTAGCGTGTGCGATGATTGAGGGCTTGTGGACGTTTAACACGATGCTTTTTTACATACCGATCCCGAAACGATATCGAGACCCATTAGAAAAAAATCTTTGCTATATACGATCTTTATTTTCATGCATTATGTATTTACGATTTCGTGCCGATAGTTGTCACTAGCGAAAAAGTAATGTTTTAGGACGGAACTATATCGTAAAAAAATAGCAACACCTTCATAGATCACATGGAAGCATGTACCGTTTGTATTTGCTGTTGCCGTTAGCAAATCATCAAACATTCACACGAAATTCATAATATGGAACAGTAATAAACGTTCACAATCAGTAATAAACTTATAATATTCACACGAAATTCACAATATTGACAGTAATAAACGTTCACAATCAGTAATAAACTTATAATATTCACACGAAATTCAAAATATTGAACAGTAATAAACGTTCACAATCAGTAATAAACTTATAATATTCACACGAAATTCACAATAGGTATTGATAGTAATAAACGTTCACAATCAGTAATAAACTTATAATATTCATACAAAATTCACAATATCGAACAGTAATAAACGTTCACAATCATTGATAAACTTATAATATTAGGTATAATTGTTTTACCAATATTTTAAATTTAAAACGGCATAAATAATAATAAAAAAAATTCCACTTAACTTTACGATAGACGATAGATGTCAAATAATGATCGTCATCTTAAACTGTGCGAAAATCGGTAAAAAATTTGAACCCATTTTGTAAAACGCTTGTTAGGTGGCAGAGGAATTGAACCTACACTTGAGTGGGGACTGGGGACCCGACGCATTTGTTCACTCAGCCACTATCCGCTAAATTTAAATGTCAATTCAAAGCAATAATTGCGATAAAAAACTGGTATAATCATCCATTAAGCACTTGTATTGTAAACTATACTTTCATGATGGAGCTTACGGAATAAAGCCTTAAAATTAGTCGTTTAAGCACCGCTTTCCTCTTATCCTGGCTTTATTCTGATCCTTAGCGGTGATGCAAACCCTCGCCGCAGACACAAACGCCATCTGTCGATTTTCCTACGAAGGATTTATGTTGGTACAGCTTCCAGCCGCTTCTATTGTAGATTCTTTGAAATACTGAGTGCTTTCAGGAAAATGAGATTCCTTTATGTGGCCAAACGGCGCGTCTTCTTCATTATTTATCCGTGTTAAACTTTAGAGTATTTTCAGTTCAGTATATGTTACATAATCATATTTTTCTATGTTATCCTTAACGAAGAATTTCTATCATTTATTAATTAACTTTTTTTGCATTTATTGTTTAAAATATCCCAGAAAATTGAAGATGAAAAATTATTTGGGAATGAAGAAATTAAATGCTTTTTAATTTATTGTACGAATAGTCAATAAAAGATGTCAGAAACACCAGTGGAAGACACGGCATGAGCAAGTCAATCAATTACACTGTGTTCAAGAAAATGCGAATATTTTTGCATATCGTCATGATAAAAGGCAACACGTGTACCAACATCGTGATAATATATTCGTAATTTTCGAAAAGTATTGGAAAACCGGTTAATTCTTTCGGAAAGGCCTGCAAATCTCGTTTTTATGGAATTATCAATAATTTTAAGAGATTCTTATTAAATAAAAAATACCCATTTTCTCCTTGTTGTTGTTTCGGTTTAGGTCAAAGTTGTAAAGTGACTTTTGTAAGATTTAACGAAATTTATAATCAACATTACAACACAGATATCGAAATCTAAAAGACAGCAAAAAATAAAACCGAATAAATCAAATGAATCGATTCACTACAATAGTATGCGGAATTGATTCATATGCTTCACCGAACTTAGTTCATGGTACGATGAGTTTTAGATGTAAATATCTCAATGTTCTAAATTTAATTCATTCTCCGTTATAATTGAATCATATGCTACTCCGGGCTAAGCAAATTCAGAATGATGTTATTTGAATATTGAGCAAATCATTTCTAGGAGTCATATGGTTGTATCTGGTTAGGTTAGGATCTGATTGGGTTAGGTAATTCAAATATAACCTGATTAATTGTATTTAATAACAATTATTGAATCCTTTAACATGGTAGTTGCAATTGGATTGTTTTCACATCCATACAAACCCAGAATAATAAATAAAATAAGAAGATGTATAAAAAAATCTGATTTCTTCAATTTACAAAAGACCTTTCTACTACTAGGCCCCACACGGAGGAAAATGAATATTACCGATTTATTAAAATACTGTTAAAAACGAGACTGAAGACTTTTTTCTAAAAAACTTTTATTTCATTCGTAATAAATCGTTAATCCTGATATTATGTAATGACGAATTGCGAAAATATTAGAAATTTTATGAAAACGTGTTCCGACTTTGCTATAGCACATTCGTGTTTTACTGAAATTTTACTAGGCTGCAATCCTGTTATTGACCGTCACACGAATAACCGAAGAGAATTTGAATAAATTAGCAATATTTTATATGAGTAAGTTTTCTCCGTCTGACAAGCCAATGTAACTCAACATAATCACATTTCAACACGCATTTAAAAAGTGACATGAATTCATTAAAAGCGATGAAAAAACTAATATATAAACCTAACCTACGTATCCTTTTTAGCCTAGTTTTTGTTTCATCACTTTTCATGACTTTTTTTCATAATTTTTTAAAGGTATGTTGAGTTGTCATTTTGATGGGTTATCCGGTTACCGCTTGCACTACCCCGGCATACCTTCTGGAATAAATTATTGATATAATTATAGAATCATTGATGAGAATTGGATTTAGTAGTTTTGGTGATCAGGTGTGGAATAGCCTTCATCTTTTTTTTCTTATTTAACGCTTTTCCAGTGACATTCATTGACTCACATTGGCGAGTAATGTGTCAAAATCAGAATACGCTGTAAGCAGTTTTGTGCATTCTTGTGCGATATTTATTTACATAAACAAGGTTAGGTTAGGATGGATTAGGACAGATAATAGTATAATATAATTTTATAGGAACCTATATTAAACATTTATAACTAAACCATAGACAAAATGTGAGAAATAATTAACTAAAAAATCTGCCTCAACACAGGTTCGCCTAGTGAGGCAGGTTATGCACAACTTAAAATATAATATATTATGCCATATCTATATAACACTCTTATATACGGTTCCATGATAACTCAACACAGTGTCAATTCAACACACTTTTAAAAAGTGATATAAAGTCATTAGAAACGATGAACAAAAAAAATAAACATAACCTAACATAACCTACTTAACCCAGTTAATAAAGTTTTTGTTTTATTACTTTCCATGACTTTATACAACTTTTTAAAGATGTGATTAATTATTATTTTGATGAGTTATCCGGTCACCCTTATATACATACCCTTATTACTTTCTTTCTATTAGAAACTGTTCTTTTATTGTAACATTAGTTTTTTAAAAATGTCATTGTTGCTAACTTACATATAGGTATTTTACTTCCTAATGATAAATTAATTATATATTCTGAAATTTTTTGATGAAATAAATAAATTTTAAAAAATAGAGCAGCTCTTCGGATTTAATTATTTATTTATTTATTGCTACAGAGCAATCCTTTTAAAACTAGTTTTGGGATGGTAGGAATTTACAATACGTTATTGCGAGATTACGCAATTTTACATGTATTTGAATAAATCAAAAAAATAAATTTCACATACAAAGTATAAAAATAATAAAAGAAATGATAAGTACAACAAACAACAATAGAAAACAAAAACCAATGTATAATTGGTTTTAGTCCATTAAAATATCATTTCAGTTGGAAAACAAGTCGCAACAATGAAGATAAGAAATTTGTATGACACCCTTTGTTACTTCTTCCCCCAAATGTTGTGTTAAGAAATATTTTTACCAGTCTGAAGATGGCTTTAACAGGCTGAAACCGGTTACGGTCAAAAATAAAATAGAGTGGAAAAAAGTTTTGAAACCTTTTGTTATATTATTATAAAGGAATTTCACGACGAATTTTTATTATCAAAAGTAGAAATATTATTCAATGTATACTTTTAGCAGAAAAACTAAAATAGGAATTAACAGAAAGGTGAGAAAGTGCAACAAATTCAGGTAAAAATAAATTATCGATGATAAAAACACAGAGAAACGTAAAACAAAAAAAAACATGATAAGAAAATTTCGTATTTTTTTTTAGATATAATTAAAAATATTCTTTTAAAGCATTACCCTGAATTTTTTATGCTGGCGAGAGAGAAAAATATTTCACAGTGTGTGGGCAGAGGCGGATTTGCCCTTAGGCCTATGTAGGCCCGGGCCTAGGGCGGCCAGATATTAGGGGCGGCCAATCGTGACAAAAAAAGTCACAGATGATAACAAGAAATTACTTCCTAAGTACCTAAATATTCTACGTACGAAATAGCGATATGCAAGAGCGTGTTCACACACAGCACACAGCGCACGACAATCGACAATTATACAGTAATTGAACTAGCGAATTTAGCAAGCGTATTTTTTTACATTAATTCCACACAGGAGGCTTTGAGGAAAATATTTTCCCTCACGACCTATGTCATCTTAGGTGATGCTGTGTGGAGGGTCTTTTTAAGGAAGGGAAGGATAGGAAGTTCTGAAAAGGAAAATGTATGAGGGGTGGGTAGGAATCTGGGGATTAGTGTGTCCAGGAGTGACATACGTATGAATACATCCCTCCAACTGCGGTGCAAGGCGATGGGTCAAGATAGTCCGGCTGGAAAGGTCAAAAGGCCTCCCTCACCCAGTCTCTCTCGATCCGGCCCGCCACGCAGCAGGTGGACAGACGTATCCGCCGCCAAGACCTGGACAAATCTCACCCCATGAACCATGAATGATAATGGCAGGAAAATTAAAACGGTTTTGACCCTAGGAACTTACTGAAAAGTTTGGATACTTCTGGTCAATATGATGGGTACTGAGAAAGGGGCGGCTACATGGTCTGGGGCCTAGGGCCTAGGGCGGCCAAGACTGCAAATCCGCCTCTGTGTGTGGGCAATATAGTTCAGAGATTTCATCCCATATTTTGTAGTGTATGTTAGAGGATCACAGATTTTATTGTTGTTTCGGGTGCTGTGGTTGTTGATTGTAAAGTGGCTTGAAGTTCGTGTGGTTGATTGTTTAGTAGTTAATAGGATGATGCTTGTGATTTCACGTTTGAAAATATTATGATTGTGACCTCTGGATCAAATCACAATCGCGCCAGAAAGGCTATGTATGTATCTGTCTATTTATGTATCTATCTGATAACTACGATTGATAATTATTATTGCTGTTTCATGTTTTGATCATATTATATGGTACCTAACTAATTTCTCGGATATTGTGGATTAATAGCTTGTCCGACAGGAGTATCTTATATTGCACAGATCAATTTCTAGAATACTGGGAATTATCGGAAATTAACGATATAATCTCTAGTCTACACTGTGTACTGTCTCTTCAGTATGCCCGGAATTCCGATTTCATGAAACCGTAATCCTGAAACACGGAAAGGAATTTTAATTATGGATTAGGCAAATTTTAATCGGATTTCCCGCTACATTTAAAGCCATTTTCCAATATTTTCGACAAAAAATTTCGGAACACTGATTTGCAAATTGAATTTTTAGTATTTTATTGAATATTTGAGTTGCGTCAATAGGGTATTTTCAGAGTTTTTTTCTGGCGAACAAATTTCAATAATAATTCCATCTTTATTTAATATGTAATTGACGAAGATGATAATACATACTAATAAAACAAACAAAAAAAGATAACTGGGAATCGCACCAAGATCTCTATCGTACTGGGAAAACGTCATTAACCACTCGACCATTGGGAGCTAGTTATTGTACGTCTTTTTTATTGTCCTCATATTTTAAATTCAGATATAACAATCTCGCAACTAATTTTTACATGAATTATTCTTGAACAAAGTTCCAAAGAATTGGTTTGTAACTTAGATAGTGTCTCGGAAAAACTTTTTTTTATATGGGATACCTTATTTTACATGTTTCATTCAGATTTATGAGTATTATCTTATTCTTTAATGATATATTAGATTAATTAAAAATTTAAAATCAGTTTTATTTTTTAGTTTTATTGGGTATTTTTTTACACTAACGCAATGACGGCTTTTATTCATTATTTGATAATCTGAACCTTGTTGTTTGACTGCACTAGGCGTTTGTGACGTCATGATCACCGTTTGCTTAGGCAGCCCGGGTTACCGGTTGCATCTGTCTTAGGAGCCACTTGTGTCTCCGTCATATATCCAAAATGAAACCGTTTATAAATTTGCGATATTAGACCGGCTTAACAATCAACGATCATTTATCGAAACGTTCAAATTTAACATCTAGAGTAATTAGTGTAAAATTAAAGAAAGGACTCCAAATTTACCACGAAAAAATGTGAGTTGGAAACCAGTTCCTTTTTTACATGGATATTAATTATTGGGCATTCGATTTATGTCTTATAATTCGTTTATATTGGAACATCATGCCAAAATAATGTATTTAGTACATTACATATTATTAATCCATCCAAACGCTAAAGAAATATTTGTTTGCTAATAAGCGTCATATGTTAGTTAGCCAACTTGTAGGAATGTTGATTATTTTATTTTTTTTTAATTTCCTTAGTCTTGAATCAGAAAATATACACTGTGAAAAGTTCCCACAGGTGTTCCACTGATTTAATTTTTTTTAATAATAATATAAGTACTAGTAGTTAAAAACCCGCTCCGCCGGTTTTTTGCTGCTGGGCCCCGCGGGCGGCACTTAGTCGCCCAGTTTAAGTGGTACTAACAACAGTTAACCTACAATAACCCAACCTAACCTAACCTTACCTATCATTTTATTATAAATATAAATAAATTTCAGATTTAGAGATTTGTTGGCTAATTTTACAATCAACGAAGAGTTTCTAGCTTCCTATTGTGTTTCATGTTTTTTTATTGGGTTGGCAGTGCCACTTCTAACAAACAAACGCGTATTATGCACGAGCTTCATATCGGTGTTCTGTCAAAATGGTGCAAAATTATTATTTGCGTAAATAATATTATATATCAATATTTTTAAAACTCGTAAATGCAAAGAGTTTATTGTCATTAAGTTGAATCAAATGTTTGTTGTCTTTTTAAATGCATATCAAAACGGTGGTTTAGTAGTTTGAATAGATGAAATTGTACGTATTTGTTATGAATTATTTCAAATGAAATTATTCGCTATTATGCCGCCAGAGTTGCGCTCTGTCGGCCAATAGGGAAACTACTCCAGTGGCCGGTAAAGGAGGGATTGAAAATAAGAACCTATATGTACTTTACATGCTTGAATATCATCACTTATCCAATATCAAAAATATCTATTCATTTTATATAACATCTTCAAAATCTCTCATCCAACGTACCTACATTCGTTGCTTATCTTCCGAGATTAATTTCATTAAAATAGGATTAGGCTAACTTTATGCAGAATTACATCGAGAGAATAACGGACATTCTTGACCAGCGAATAAATTAGCCAGATAACGTAGCATATCATGACTAGTTGCCACACGGTGTAGCTTTGACTAAAAGTTTTTAAAAATGGATTTCTATGGTAAAATATTAGTGATAAGTTCGCAAAACGCCATGAGTTTATTCATATAAATCATCTAATTAATGTTATAAACTCTGTGAATCTGATAGAAATGATATAAAAGTGAAATTTTCAGAATTTAGCAAAAGTTTTTAATATGGAGTAGAATTATTATCTACATGTTGAAAACAATGTTAGCTAGAAATATTTTAACTCGTGGTTACCATGCAAAATGTGTAATGGGCAATAAATCATATCACGTATCACAGTTAAGCACTGTTTAACTCGATTTCCATCGTTTTACATTCAAATTACCACTGTTGTTGCACCATCCATGGGACGCTAACGTTTTGTAACAATCATTGCACAATTTCAAATCTTAATTCTCAAAGTGCAAGTTATTTACTAATAGCAAATCACTTCTACATACGTAAACTCACATCACCCCGCAGCATTTTAATATGAATTTAATTTTATATTAGCGAACCATGTTTTTGATCAGTTAGAACTAAAAATAAATAAGAAGAGCAAAGAAGAATCAAGGAGTTTCAAGAAGAACCAACCAGAGCCAAGAGATAAAAGAAGGGGCGAGAAGATGCAAGAAGGAATAAGGCGTGCCAAGAAGAACCGTAAAGAGCCAAGAAAAGCCAAGAAAAATCAAGAAGTTTAAATAAGAACCAACAAGAGCCAAGAGAGACAAGAAGGGGCGATAAGATGCAAAAAGAGTCAGTCAAGGCTTGCCAAGAGGAACCGTGAAGAGCCAAGAAGAGCCAAGAAGAATCAATATGTTTCAAGAAGAACGAACAAAAGTCAAGAGAGAGAATAAGGGGCGAGAAAATGCGAAAAGATTCAAGGCCTGCCAAGAAGAACCATCAAGAGACAAGTGGAGCCTAAAAGAGGCATAAGAAAGAAGAGATACGGAAAAAACGACGCTCAATCAATTCCTTTATGCCTGCCCATCTTAAATTCCAATATTGGCTTATTAGGCCAATTATATTTCAACATCCTTCCTCTCTCCACAGCACCTGTTCTAAGTCTTAACAAATGGTGTTCCTACCGACCTCAACGGGACACGGTGCTTCCGGCTGGGGTGGTACATTCGTATCGTATCGTATCGTAACTCTACAAATTATACAGGGAACTAAATTTCCTCTTCTTTATCTTCTCGATTTTCATAGCCCACAATATGTGTAAATATCGAAATATATAAATGTGAGATATTATCGATAATTTCGTAAATAAATCTAGTACAGGTGTTAAGTTTTTTACCTGCAATTTCAGCATTATATCCAGTTATTTTCTCATCTTGTTAAGCCCCCTGAAGTAATGTTTCACACATTTTGTGCTACATTAGGATTATTATTTTTAGTGGTTTCATAATAACACCTCATTTTTTTAAGAAATCATGTTATTGTTTCAGATGTCAAGTGTTTTTTATGTTTGTTTCAGAAGCAGTACACCGTTCCAAACGTCAATCCCTTGCTATCATGGAAAGGTTTCGCTCGCAGGCTGTGGCGCAGGGAGTTCCCATCCAACTTTGGTGTACCGCCCGCGCAGCCTCCAGATTCGTGTGGTCCAGAGATGGAACTCCTCTCAATCTTGGTCCTGTGGCATCCTCTGCCCCTATTCAGCCTTTACTGAGATCCAGCTATAACATCTCCAGAGCCTTGCCTGAAGATGCTGGGAGCTACTCTTGCACGGCTTTGGCTAATAACGAATCTGTGATGCACGAGGCTAGAATTGATGTTTATGGTTAGTGGAAAAATATCACAGTCCAGTGAAGTTTTTTTTCATAATAGCTCCATAAAGAAGGCCCTGAGGAATTATTTTTCTTCAGTACCTATTTACTTCATCTTTGGGATTCTGTGTTGACGGTCCTTTTAGGGAATGAAAGGAGAAGCAGTTCTGGGAAGGAAAAAAGAATAAGGGAAAAAAATTAACTACCTGTGATCAATTTTACAGGAACTTTAGAAAAACAATTAAGTTTAAAAAAATAATTTGTTATTTGAAAAATTAAATAAGTTTTGCGACGGGATTTCGCTATGTACAGATTTTTGGCAAATTAATCGACTTTTATGTTTTTGTCAAATATTAAACTCTTTTTTTTAAATACATCATTTGTATAAATAACTGCGTCCATATTACTTGTTTTTTTTTTTCAGGTCCACCCTATATTCGCAGTTTGGGGCCCATTAAAATACTCTCTGGGACAACGGCAACCATTCACTGTCCTTACTATGGATATCCTATCAGGTGCAGCATTACTCCAATCCTTAAACCTAAAATACTAGAAACAATGGATTACCTAAGTAGAAAATATCTTCATACAACTTCATATAATCTAGCTGGGTACTGGAAAATGAACAAACTTCGCTTACAACCGTTTGCGGTTGGTTTGTTCCTTTCTCATGATACGTGGTTCGAATCGCGTGTTCCCGTCATAATACACATCTGGTGCGAACACGTAGGGCCCCTGGTCAAGCATGTCTCCCAGTGTGGACGTTTTTATGGATACGTCTTCTGATCTACAATTTATTTTTGTACATTTGTATTGTCCATCATGCACTTAAGATATGCGTAGTTTGAAGTTACTATTGTTGTTACTGTCCATCATCAGGTCAAATGATGGAAACGTCGGCTAAAGAAGGAGGAAGCGCTAAAGTCACAATAAAACTTTGGAAGTTTTCTTGAAGTCAAAATATACTGTTTAATGTGCCGCGTCTCGATATTTTCAAGTGCTCGTAAATCATTTATAATAATAATAATATTTTGTTAATTTATATAACGCCGTTTTCCATGAAAAGTCACCTCGAGGGCCCTGAACAAATATATTTATTAAATAATAAATACTAAAACTAGTGACTTTCATAATATAAGACTTATATCTAGTGACTTACGACTGATGCCTATAACTACTGTCTTAGTGACATATATATTTACATATGTAGAAACTCAAACATAACATACTTACATTTAAAAATACATTTATAAATACTCTTTCTAATTTTACTAGCGCCAGAAGAAGAAGGAATTTCTATAATATTAGGGTGTTTCGTAATTTATTTTAGAACACCTGTGCATAATGCGTCCATTGGTTTAGCTGGATTTATAGTAAAGTATAAATATCTTAAATGAATGAAGTCAATTCAAGTAAGAGTCAAAAGTCTTCATGGAAATTCAAAATTTATATTAAATCTTTACTTCTCGATTTCAATATTCTCAATCGATTGCGCAGCTCAATTTATGCCAATTTTTAAATTAAGGTTAAAATGGGTTTATTTTCAAAATTATGTCATCATGTAATTTTAATCGAATTGCTTTCAGTAAGGTAAAATGGGAACGCTCGGATCTTCAACCGATTCACTATGAAAGATACAAAAGAAGCAACAGCATTTCTTTAGCACACACCAAAATCAAAAGATTAAACATACCTAAGAAGTTGAATCCAAATTCGAAACTTATTGATATGACAAAACGAAATCGAAGATCCTTCACTGCGGATGAAGACGGAAAACTAGTTATAACAAATGTAGATAATTCTGAAAATGGTGCAATGTATACTTGTACAGTTACCAGTCCAACGGGAGAAATGGCTAGGAGGTCTTTTGAAATACAAGTACTAGAGCCACCTTTACTGGATGAACTTAATTTCGGTACAAATATACAAGAAGGTCAGATAGCTAAAGTTATCTGCAGTCTAAAAAGTGGAGATACACCAATTTTCTTCAATTGGCTGAAAGATGGAGTGCCAATTTCCGGAGCATTAAAGGTTTGTATTAATTTTTATACTAAAAAGCCTTAAAATTATCAAGTGACTGAAATTTCATCCAGCTGTTCTTGGCACAGCTGCTTGGCACAACCTTGCTTTATTTAAATCCGTACATACTCTTATATTATACTTATGCTTGTTCTCGCTGACAGAAACAATTTATTTTAGGTAGATGAGAGAACTCAAGATATTTTGAGTATGTTGATAATCAAAAAAGTTGGATTACAACATTGTGGCACTTATACCTGTATTGCTTCTAATCACGCAGCAAGAGTCAACGTTTCCGCTGAACTCTTCATAAAAGGTAAGTCAGTAAGGGATTTGTTTAGTATCGAGTTATCGTGAATTTTGAATGTTAAAGATTTAGTTTTAAAATAATATCCATTGTCTTCAGAAAATATACAGCTTTATATAATAAACCCTTGAATGCAGTGAGGACAGTAAGGTTAGGCTTTCGGTTAGCTGCCAAATTGAATTGTTTCATTTGCAATTCTAAGTTTTTCAAATAATAATTATTTTTGCAGTGGCTCCAAAATGGCTTGAAGAACCCCAAAACACGTCGATGGTTCTAGGACGTCAAGGGCACGTGGGCTGCAGTGCTAGTGGATATCCTCAACCACAAGTTCATTGGATGAAGAAAGATGGTGAACTTCATTTTCAAAAATCCGATATATACTTTAAAGAATTTAAATTTCACTTGTGTTGGTATTTTTCTAAATTTTTATTGAATCCACGCAAGATATCGAGTGAAGTAATTTGTCGTTTTTTTGCTTACAGAAGTCAGCGGGGCTTGGCGATCAGTTTTGGAACAAAGAGGCAGCGTTCTTCAAAGTCTTCCAAATGGCAGCTTGGTGCTAGATATTGTGGCTGTCGCAGATGAGGGAATATACTCTTGCAGGGCAGAAAATGGAGTTGGACAACCTTTACAGAAGGATATTCTGATATCGGTCAACAGTAAGTTATAATTTAAATAAATTATAACGTACTGCATTAATTATACAATACATTTTATCATATTTTTTACGAGTATATGACACCTCACAAGAGCACCCCTGTCTGAACAGTATAAAGACAAGGGAATTATGTCACCAACCGTTTTGAGGCGGGATAAGGTAGGGGTTGTAGGAAAGGGTTTATTAAAGCGGGTCTTGAAGAGGCCCGAATTGTATGGAGGAGGAAAAAACTGATGCTGGTAGCTCGTTCCAAATACGAGCCGTTTTACAAAAAAACGAGTCGAAGAAACAGCTCGTTGTCATGAAGCAAACGTCAACCGTGAATGGGTGTTCCACTCGTGTACACATATATATATATATATATATATATATTTTTATTTTTTTATTTATTTAACGCCCAGAGGGCTTTTACATGGTTGGTAGTATAATTTTAATTTGACAGATACTTTGAAACATAAAAAATAAGAATAAAATTACATTTGATAAAAGCTATGCAACAAGTTATACAAACACAAGAAACAAAAACAGAAAATTACAGCTATTTGTAGGTTTACATGATGTGTTTAGGAGTATTGTTGAAATAAATCTTGTAAATGATCCACAAAACTTGCCAAGTTGGTATTGAATATGTCAAAATCACCCAAGTAATAATTGATAATGTATAATTGATAATTTTGTTGAACACCGTATCCCAATTGCCCGAGGCCAGTGGAATCATTGCTTGTCTTTCCACCTTCTGAGGCTGAAAGATATGTGTGCAAAAGATAATTGAAAAGAGTCTGGTTATTAATATTTAATTACATTAGATATTAATAACCAAATAATTATAGATATTACTTCGGTGGTGTCTCAAAAGAGCGATAATGACAGATCTTCCGCTTTGGATTAAGGTGCAAGTATACTTTATTTTAGCGCACGTATTCTAATTTTTCACATGTTACTTTTTTAAATTTAATAGGGCCAGTGACATTTGAATCATCAGTATCGAATGTGACCACAAAGGTTGGGCATGCAGCGACCATTATGTGCGAGGTCTTTGGAGATCATCCTATCAGAATATTTTGGACACACAACAGTAGAACTTTGGAGCTGACATCAGAAAGGTATTACACTTCATTACAACTTACGGTAAAAAAAACTAGATTTAGTTAAACTTTCACACCTATTAAATTAAACTTTCATCTTCAGAATGAAAGTCACAAGTCATCAGACGCAAAAGGGAGCCACAAGCGAAATTTTGTTGAGCAGCACAGATCCAGGAGATTCTGGGGTATGGTTGTGCAAAGCCAGTAATACTTTTGGAGCGGCACAACATTCAACGTATCTAACTGTCCAAGGTAAATTCTGTTCATTATTTTACAAGTTACTTTATACAAAACTAGGAATCATGCCTACTCATTGAATCGTTTTAGTTGCTGGCTTACTTTTCTGAAACCTCGATTGCGATATTGAGTTTACACAAAGCAACTGGATTCGTAACTTAATTATATACTTGGTGTAGAATTAAATCGGTTTGAAATTCGTTATTGTTTTTATTTTTAATCATGGATTATTTTCTTTCAGAGCCACCTGGTCCCCCAGTGGAGGTGTCAGTAGAGGCAGTTAAGGGGCGCACTGTGCGGATAGGCTGGAGGGCGCCTCCGCTACCCCCAGTACTCTACATGCTGCAGTATGCTCCTCACCACCACCTGCACTGGGATTCTGCCACCACTATCAATGTCACCAGGTTATTATACAGTTTTCTCTGAAATTTGATTTTATATTGGTTTCTCAAATGGCATACCACACATAACACTCCGTTTTGGATGTAACTGCCTACTACGTGACATTTTGCAACCAGACTTTCTTAAATATTTTAAAATATTAAGATAGTACCTTACGTGTATTGTTCTACAGTACATAAACTACAAATTGAGGCAGATATAAGTTGTTCACAGACAGATGACCTGATGAATCAAAGAGGTATGCTTTCCTGAGCTGTTTAACTGTGTGTGATTTTTAGTTTTTTTTTTTTTATTTTTTTTTTTTTATTATCAATATAAAGTTTTTTTACAGGTTTTTTTTTTCGATGTCTGTCTCACTAGGATAAACCTGTGTCGAGACAGACGTATTTGATACATGAATTAATGTTTGCATATTTTTTGATACATAAAATATTTCATTACATTAAATGACATTGTGAAAAAGATACAAAATAATAAATAATAATAATTAATGATAAATTTGTTAATCAGCATCTAGTTGGAGTACATACTTATGAAGGGATTTTTATAAAACTTTTGATCGTGGATCTGTCTTGGCTGATGATCCAAGATTTGATGTCGGAGAGCATTATATAGCCTTGTTGCAAAATATCTAAAATTTCTCTGGCTAAAAGTTGTTTTAGCGAAAGGGATTTGTAAGAAATTATGTCCTTTGGTTCTAGTATCACGAGCAGTTTGGATATTGTCAAAAGTAGTTTTCTGTTTGAAGAGTTATGTTGGTATGTTTTTGGCATAAAGTTGCCTAATGTCCATAACATAGATTTTCCTAAAGATTTCATCCGAACTGCTTGTGATTGGTAGTTTGAGGATAATCTTTATTATAAGTTTCTGAGCTTTAGATATTGGATCAATGGCGGCAGCGTTTGCTCCTCCCCATGCTATGATTATATATTGTATATAGTCGTATAATTAATTATCTTGTACCAACTGTTACCTTAAATCGTTGCCGTTATTTTATTTCAGCATTCCAAGCCAAATAAGGCAGTTTACGGAAGTAACAGGTCTCCGTCCGGCTACTCCCTATACTGCTAGAATTTGTTCCGTTGGTGTTGCGGGCCTCAGTGCATACACGAGACCTCTGCTTTTTACCACCATTGAAGAAGGTATTATTTTATAAGTTATTTAACTAGCTAGATCTTTTTGATACCTTGTCAATAAAACCTGATGATCTAATTTCTTTGGTTTTAGCTCCGTCATCAGCCCCACTCAGTGTGCAAGTAGAATCAGGGCCTGGACCGGGAGAACTCAGAGTGTCCTGGCTACCTCCTCCAACGCACACCCACAATGGATTACTGTTGGGATACATTATCAGAGCTGTTCCACAGATCACGCTTCATACTGGTATTTCTTGAACTTTTACCGTCTTCTTTTTCACCTTTCTCTTTTTCTGAATTTCTCTCTTCATCGTAAAACCAAAAACGGAAGACACTCGACGTTTTGTTATTAATAATAAAGCTTCCATATTATATAAAGAATGTTTTTGGCGAGCAAGCGAACGCCAGATGGGCGGCGTGCATTTGCTTTTTACGCAATCAAATCCAATTTATTACCCCAATTTAACTACAGTTTTATTTGGAGACTGATAAAGTTTCGCAAAATTGACTTTTTATATCAAAAAGAAGATTACTGTTTACTTTGATTTTGAATCACTGTGTATAAAGCTCGAGCAACGCCGGTAACTTCTGCATTATTAATACAATGGTAGAGTTTGATTTTGCGGCGTTTCCAGTAAATTTGTAATCTCCGTGCCATATTTGAGTGTTCTTAGTAGCTTTTTAATAGTCAATTTAACTCTCCTCGGAAGTTCTTGCGTTCACACTCACTTTCGCGTTCACACAGATTATTGATAACCCATTTTTTTTAAATGCTACAAATAATAATTATGATGTGCTACAATTTATGGGAAATACTTTGTGTCGAATGACAGAGAGATTGGTTAATCACGTTATTCCTTCCGAGCACCTTCCATTGATTAATCGTGTCCTGTGTTGAAAATATTGCAAACCGTTTTCAAAAAGTGACTTTGTTACAGCCGCTTCACTAATCTTGTCATACTACGAAATAATTACTTTCTGTGCAGAGGAAAAAGCCAGGGTACTGAAGATGGAGACCAACATGAAGCAGGCCATAATCCCAGGACTCACCAAGGGCGGCCGCTACTCCGTCACAGTGAGTTGCTACAACAGTGCTGGGGCCGGTCCGTCATCTCCGGCTGCCTATAGAGATACTCCTGAAGGAGGTGAGATTATTTCTAGAAATAAGAATAATCTTTGGTTTTGGGTGATCATCGTGATACCTTCCATATTAAATTGGCAGCACATTTCTGTACTACGTCTTTCATCGATATTTTTCTGATCAAAACGTCAATTTTTTTCAGCAAGCATTTCGGAAGCAACACCTTATATTTAGCTTCTAAGCTCAGGACTGGTATGAGGACATTGGTGATTATTTTTGGGTTATTATGCCGTTTCTACGCTTTCTTCTAAATTCGACATACATATTGGACAGTTTCCATCATCAGATGCTTAAATGTTGGCTAAAGAAGGAGTAACCCAAAAATGTATCACTATAATAATTTTGGCCCTGAAAACCTCAAATCGTATCGCTATGAGTGGAGTTTCGAGCTGCAGCCTGCAAAGTAAAGATTGAAAAAAAATGCCTGATAGATTTTAATGTGAGAGAGTACCAGAAGAATAATATTGATTAACTTGAAATAGTATTTGATTTAACTATTAAATTAAACAATTTTGTAAATGAGATCAAAAGAATTTGGCATTCTCAAACTATAAAAATATTACCATTCGTTATTTCAGCTACTGGCATTATAGCTAGCTCTCTCATTAAAAATTTAGGCGTATTAGATCTATCAAAAAAATTATATATAAAGATGCAAAAGTCGGTCATTTTGAATACATGTAGGATAACGAAAGATTTTTTAAATATTTATGTTGAGGGATCAGTAGGATTTATAGGCCCTGTTAGGAGTTCTACCGAGCCGAACCCTCTGATATCAAAATATCTGGAGTCAGTGAATTATTTTCCCATTTGATCTCTGGTGAGTTGACGTGTTGTTCTTGTATTTTTCTGTATTTATTTTGCTTATATAATGCACTTGCATAATGTTGATTGACTAGATGATCATTTGTGGAAAAGTGTGTGGAAGGGTTTAGTTTTTCCTTTGGGGAAGATTTAACCCGGACATAAACTCGGAAGTTTTTTTTTTTTTTTTTCAGTTCCTGAGGAGGCTCCAGAAGACCTTCAGTGTTCAGCTGTCAGTAGTAGCAGCATGAGGATCAGCTGGCGTCCTCTCCCCCTTCACCTGCAAGGTGGGGCCATGACAGGATACACACTTTTCTACTCTTCCATGGGTAAATATAACAAAATTATTTTCATTTTCGTCGTGCGGTAATCATACTATTAAAGATAACATTCCTAATAACTTTACATCTTTTAGGGTAGTAGTATGTTTTCAATCGTTTTTCAATAACTACTACAGGTAAGCTTTAGCTTAATCCATGGTTTTAACCCAGAGAAGCCAATATTTAATCATTTATTATTTTTCGGAATAACTTTTATTGAGTAAAACCTCAAATTGTAATATTTAAATATTGAAGACAATATTAGTGATTTTTAAACGAAAATCTGAAACAGAAAAATCAGAAAAGGAAACGGTCACATCTGGGACACTTTGGTAGAGCATTGTCCCGGAAAGACAAGGGTCCTGGGTTCGAGTCCTAGATGTGACCGTTTCCTTTTCTGATTTTTCTGTTTCAGATTTTCGTTTAAAAATCACTAATATTGTCTTCAATATTTAAATTTAATCATTTCTTTATTTTTTCACCGTATCTTATATCTTTCAAAGCGTTGACTTACCTATTATCTCTTGGTGTGCCAACGCTAATTTTAGCTTTCCGCCAACTGATCCAATTATCGTAATAATTTACTTCTTTTCTCCAAAATGATGTAATTTCAAATTTGTATCATCTTTATATGTTTATAAAAATAGTTTATAATTAAACATAAGTAGTTACTCCAGAATAATAAGGTTTAACCAAACAGTTAAATCATATGGATTCTCTATAAGCCTGATAAGTTCCATTAGTTTTACCTTTTTAATTAAATCACTTTGTTACTGTATTTGATACCATTGTTGTACGTTGCAATATGTAATACGTTTTTACATTACTTTCTTTGAATTAGATGGCAAACAAAACAACGTGACATCTGTCCACGGTTCAGTGCAGTTGGACGGCTTGCAAAAGTTCAACAACTACAGCATCTGGGTTTCTGGACACTGCCGACTGGGAATGGGACCTACCTCTAGACCTATTCTCTGCTCTACTATGGAAGACAGTAAGTCTCCGACGTTCAAAACGACAGGCTATAATGGGGCAGCAATGCGATTATTTATAGTTCACCATCCCTAATTTGATGAAACAGTAACTCTCAAAGGAGGAGAGCTCGAGACCTTTTCCAAGAATTGGGGACTGTATTCACTGGTGCTCTGGGGATTCTGTTTTTTAATAAAACATAATCTGTGGTTAAAAAACGTATATGTGATGATTTACCAATGCAAAAGACTCCTTGGACCTGTAAAAAATTATAAGACTTACAATTTAATGACATTAAAATCCCAAAATTGAATACCAAACTCATTCAAAATACTTATCTCTATCTAGGAATAACTTATTATAAAGCCTTCCTTTAAATCTGAAAATTATCTAAAATAGTCAAAATTTTAGCTTAATTTGACAAATTTCATAAAACTTCTATAAAGGTCCATTTCTATTATTATTATTTTTTGTTAGTGAGAAATTCTATGTGTTTTTCTGATTTATTGTATTGGAATTTATTTACAAAATCTTACCATTATTTACATGATTTTGAAGTGAGCTAGAATTCCTTCACCAAACACCAGAGTATTGTTTCTTTATGGTGAGGATAGATTATTTTAATTTTTCTTTATAACACTGTATAATATGTAAAAATTATACGATTTTTCGCGGCAATTTGGCGATATCAATATTCAGTCATATTCTCTTTGGTGTTACCAACCGGTCCTAACACAAGAAGTGACCTGCGCAGACTGGAACCCAGTGTTACAAACTTCAGAGTTTTCGTTAGTTAAATAAAATAATAAACGTTAATACTAAATTATTTTCTTGACGCTCTGTTTCTAATGTTTCTAGTACCAACCGCTCCAGCTGACGTGAAGGCTTTAGTTTCAACATCCAGCTCCATAGTGGTCAGCTGGCTGCCTCCACTCTATCCAAACGGGAGAATCACACACTACACTGTTTACGTGAGACTGGCTTATGGGTACGTTAAAAATTGCTAAACATTTCCTAAACGGTACTCGATATTAAAGTTTAAATTAGTGGATTTATCAATCATCAAAGAAATTATCCAGAATTGCCATATTAAAGATACAGTTTATGTTAGTAGAACGCGAATAAGACATGATATCCATTCCTAAAATTGTAAAATAATATCTTTCGCCAACGACACAGTCTTGATCATACAAAAAAAAACCTGGGAAGAAACATATCGAAGCGCGAATGCAGAAATAAACAGGTTGAAACAATGGTTGGATGACAATTACGGATAAAACTTACTACATAATGTTTACACTAACGGACAAAAACCTTTCAAAATAAACTCGAAAATGATATTCATAACTCTTGTAAAAAATTATTCTGACTATTGTAACTCACCAAAATTCTCAATACTGACAAAAAAAGAATTTTATTAAAGATTTAGGCATAATAATAGATTAACAGATTAAATGGACAGAACATATTGGACAAACTTTTAAAAGAATACGTAAATTTTACTACATTTTTCTTAAAATAAAAAATATTTTATATTATTTTCTGTAAAATATATATGTAAATATTTTTTATTACGAAATAATTAGCGTATAGACATCTGTTATTCTGTACACATATGTTCATACTTTTGCAGTTTATATGTATGGCAGTATTCCTAAAAAAAAATAATTTATAAAACTCATGACGACAGTTCCTCCCTAAACACTCAATCAAACCAGTTTTTCTCAATCTGGGAGGTATTAATTAACAGTTTGAAACATATACTATAAACTTACCCCTATTCAGATCGTTTGAAATAACGTACTTTTATAAATCGTCATTGGACGATTGGTATATATACTTTGTTATTATTTTGTAATTTAACCCCCTGTCTGCTGTACACTTACTGATATTCTTACTTACTTCATGTATATTATTTGTTATTTTGTTAATAAAAAAATAAAAAAAGACGTTTCTCCGATTAGATCTTATATGAATTTTTTTTTTTTTTTATTAACAAAATTTTTGATACATATACAATTCAGGTACATACATAGTAATAAAGAATGAAAGAGTAACAAAAAAATCCCACAAAGGCGAAGCAATTTTTTCATGTGAAACAAGCAATAAGGAAGTTGAGTCCATTTTTTTTATTTTTTTTTTATCAATTTTCAAACTTAAATACTGGTATTTTTTTTTTTTTTTAAAGTTTGATTTCATAATTAAATTAATTCTCAAAGTTTAAATTTTATTAAGCCCGCCAAAACGAGCGGAATCCGAGCGGTAAGAGGCGGGGTGTGGTGTGACGTCATTAGAACTGTGAAAACCACGTCGCATAAGCATTTTGTATCGAAAAATTTGTAATTCTTCAACAAGGAATTCCAGTAATTTTTTTACCAATGTTAACCGTCTATTAGAATTGATGTTATTAAAAAAAAGAAAATTGATTAAGATTTCATAGTTAAATTAATATTTTAAGTTAGAATATTTGCTTTTCTCGCCCGGTACGGTACTTGTACGGTACTGCCGTCGCTATTTGTTGACGTTCCCCGCGCGAATTCAGGACCACCGCGCAGAAAATTAAAGACCAATAGTAAAATAACGGTTTACAGCCCAGTTCACTGTTTGACTTTTCTGGGCGGCCGGCGGCCTGAAGTGTATCACATGCTATGTGACATGTATAATAATAAAAACTTCTAAGTTATGCAATAAACAACATATTATTATAAAGCACTCTACGAATATGTATCTTTAGAAATCCATTTCATATAATAATAACAACAAATACGTACATATATTTGACAAACCCAAATAAACCTTTGGCCTATACACCTCTCTCATCTAAACCGACCATCTCTCATGTAATAGAAAGAGATGCACCATAGGTGATCTGTTGTACGTACAATCACGACACATGTGACGTCAGAATTCTTTCGACCAATCGTGGAGCATATACAGTCTATTGCTATTGAATGCTTTTTCAAGAACGTTTAACTAATTCTAAGAATAATAATATAGAAATATATATATATATTTTGAATCGATATTTTTTGATCTACATGAACATATTTTTTATAAGTCAAAATATTTTTTACTCAACTTCCTTATTCCTTCCAAACAATTCCTTTCAACAGCCCGATATTGTGTTTAGAAAAGATTATTTACCTGTCACGATAAACGAAAGTAGGATTTAGATTTTCTTCCAAAAACAATCCAAGTGATTTAACACATTTATTGGATTTCAGAGGAGGCACCATGCAGAGTTATCGCGTGGCCGAGCAGTGGCCAGTGGGCGACGATAAACAGCAAGACTCCTTGTCCCACGCTGTCAGGGGGTTAGAACAAGGGAGAAGGTACGAGGCCTGGGTGACTGCTGCCACCCTGGTGGGGGAAGGAGAGCCTTCAAAGACTGTCAGTGCGGAGCCTAGCGATAGGGGTAATTAACATTGTCTAGTATAGAAATGCATGGCGATTGTGTGAGATAGTTACAGCCCACCACTATCCCCACTCCAGTGTAAAGTATTACCTAACAATTAACCCAATCAGTCATTAACACGCACACTCAAATGACCAAGTGTATGCAAAAATATTTTTTACACCATAGATATTTCGTTGATGCTAATTTCCTTTAGTTTAATCTTTCAACAATTATTCATTTAAGCGGAAAAGGTTCAAGTGAGTTATTAGTATACGAATGATGAATTTGGACAGCCGTCGAAACAGCGTCTCGCTGGCTCGAAAAGTGCTTAAATTATGTGGGTCTATATTAACCAATAACCACTGCTTGTGTTAAATTGTGCGTGCACGTGCACGTGCACAAGCGTGTATGTGCATAGTGTACATTCTACAGTACTGTACACGTACACATTTCGTTCAAGCCATGTAAACTCACTGAACGTTTTCAAAAATGCCTTAAAGCTAACCGTTCTCCTGTGAATTTGAAAGGTGTTAGTTTAAAGGCTTGTTCGGAAACGGTGTGTTAACTGGACTAGCTGAAACTTTATCGTTGGTAATTTATCCATCGCTTAAGATCTTCTTATAAAATAACATCTGTCTTGAATTATTATTGACTTTCCAAACCAATGTTACCTCGCAAAGCTTCTTTTCGTCGTTTTCTCCTTCCAATCAATTGTATATCAATAAACGTGAATTTTCTAATTCTAGTTGTGGCTGGCATATCATCCCTTGGGGTTTCGCTAGTGGTAGTTGCTGGAAGAGCATTGAAGCTAGCCTGTCGTGCTCTTGGAAGTCCCCAACCCCGTACCGTCTGGTACCACGATACCAAGGTCATCACTCATCATCCCAGCTTCATCCTCAACCCCGATGATAGTCTACATATAAACAGTGAGACAATTCATTTAAATGGTATTATTTCATTGAATATAATCGAAAATGTAAGACTATGTTCAATCTTTTGCGTCCTTTTTTGCTATAAAAACCATTTAAATGTTGATAAATTAACAGAGACAACCTCAAAATATTTATGGTAATATCAAAAATACATAGGATACATTACAGAGAGGATCACTAATTTTGAAATTGTTTATTGTATGGGCAATAACGTCGATGTTGTACTAGATATACCTACAAAGAAGAACTTATAATCTCATGATGGGGATGGACCAACAAGGGAACATGTATCTGATCCAGACAATAAGACGTAGTAGAGAAATATACAAGTTCAATTCCACTGTTTATCTGAGCCATTAAAATGAAGATGATTAAATATTTGATAGTAGAAGACACAATAAAAAGATGTTACAATGAAATTTTAACTATCTGTTTATTGTTTATGTTTCAGATATGAACCCATCACTGGAAGGCAACTATACTTGTGTGGCTAAGAACCTGTTTGGATGGGACAGTGTATCTTATCTTATTGCGGTGGTGGCCCCTCCGGCCCCTCCCCGCCTGAGAGCCCTGCCAGAAAGACAGGCCCTCCTGCTGGAATGGGCTCCACCTAACCATACCTCCCCTATTCTAGGCAAGTTTCCAGAATGAGTAACTAAATTAGCCAAATAAAAATATTTTTAAACGTGAGTTTTCTGAGAAAGTGTTTGGTATTCCACAGGGATCATTTATTAGACCTCGCTTGATTTTTCCGTATATCTGCAGTATGATTTTACATGATAAAATATATCAATTAAATTTGGATTTGGCACCTTGGCAAATAGTGAATAAATTCTGCTTTAAATAGAAAGATATTTTTTACTAGCTTTTTAAATCATAAATGTAATTTTAACTCAAAGAATGAAACAACCTTTTCCCTGCATTCGGTTTTCTATGAGGTATAAATTTTGTTAATTGTATTTATTTATTATTCATTAATGCCCTATCGGTCTTTTTCAGCGTATATTGACAGTTTATGTATGTAAGTGTAACATAATAATTGGAAAATATCATAACTAAATACAAAAAAAATAAAAATCAAATGCTAATACTAAGATTAACATAAAATCCAAATAAAATAATATTTTAAATAAAGAAAAGATTAAAGTATAAAGTAAGTATGTACATTGTACATTCATATATGCATTTAATTATTCATGTTTGTTGCAAAACCAGTAAGACTGAAAACAGTAAAATAATTTACTCTTCAGGTAAATATAAAATAAATATATATTTATATAATATACTGATAAGTATTATAAAACAAATGTTAAAAAAAAGAAGAAAAATAATGTCTGTTGTATCTATAGAAAAAAAACTAATAAGTTATGGCAAAATATCAACGACATAATTAATATCGAATTTAAATAATAGTACTTGAAATGGTAAAGTAAATCAAAGTATAATATACATATCAAGTATGACCGTACATGCATACAGTCATTTCGTCTAAAAAATATATAACAAATAAACTAAGGAGTATGTGAGTTAAACGTTGGAAGGTATAGAGACAAGACTTTTTTTTCTAAAAGCTAATAAATAATACAAGTTAATAACTAGCAAATAGGTCTGAAATTAGTTGCCTTTTGAAACTCACAAAATTATTAACACCAAGTATATCAATAAGTTCACAGTATTTGTTTGCAAGTTGATGAATTCTTGGAATTGGTGAATACATAGAGTAGTTAGTATTGAGGTTATTGTTACATTTAAAAGGATCTTTGTTTCGAGTTTTTCTGGCAGGTACATTCATATAAATTAATTAATGAAATTAATAACTAGACCGTCTTTAGTTTTATTCAATCAATATTCAATAATTGATCAAATCTTATTATTTGAAATCCTAAATAATTGTCTGGACTCACCAGAACTTACCAATTTAATAAACCTTCATATTCCGTCTAGATCAACCCGACAATCTAATTTATTTTATCTACCCTTGAGTAGAACAAACATTACTACCTTAAACATTACTATTTTTACCCCTGTACTAATAAAATAAATGTTCTGCAGGGTACATATTGAGTTGGAGAACAGAGTTTGATGTTTGGCAGGTGGAAGAGATTGCCGGTGGTTCAGCAGGAACCAGAAGGATCAGCTCCTTGGGGTGTGGAAAACTATATGAAGTGAAACTTGTGGCTCAAGGAACTATCGGAACATCTAGCCCTGCTGTGGCAGTTGCAACCACTCTCGGCACAGGTTTGTCCCTGCATAATTCTATTCTTACTGACTATCATCGCACTATTTCTCTGCAGAAGGATACAAATGGGATGGAATCCCATGTTATGCCAAAACAACTATGTTTCTCGGCACACACCATTTGGCTCAATAATATTCGTAAATATTTCAAATATACTGGTCTATAATCTTTTTCAAGAGAATTGTGTTCATTTGTTTGCGCAACATCTTCCTGGTTTTACCTTTTTTCATCCACTTCATGTAATATCAAAATTTAATGTCACCAAAATTTTACAAATTTGAGTAGTATGGTTTAATCATCATTAAGCTAAAAAACGTCATTCATTTGAGGTGAAATGTCAAATGTATGAACATCGGTCCATTTCTAGCCAATAAGAACAAATAACGTATTTATTCCACCAGATTAAAAAAACAGTTTTTTTTCTGCAGTAATGACAGCGCCAACTGGTTCCGACTGGATCTGGAGTAACTCAACTCACCTCTCTCTCCAATTGGACAGTTGGACTGATGGAGAGTGTGGAGCCTCCAGGTGGAGCGTGGACTATAGACCCCTCACCACAAGGCTATGGCTCCAGCCAGACCCTTTACCAGTGAGTTTCTATCTTAAATATAAAACATTTTTCTGTGTCCTCAAGCAGCAAAATGCTAAAATCCTCAAATGGTGAACTCTGGTGTCATGTTTTGTATCTCTCTTTCAAATTTTCATATTAAATTTCCATCTTTGACACCAAATTACTTGTTGATAATCTGGCGTGTAAATAGCACAGACCATCAGGAAATATTTTAAATCCCTATGAAAAAAAATGGATTGATCAATGAATTCACTCTGCAGGAGAAAGACAACTTAAACCAGCCACCAAAATACATATGAACAGAAAGACTCACCAGAAAATAGCACTCGCAATTGAATTTTGCTCCTTGATCTTCAATCACCACAAAATATATTTGAGTTCGCACTGTGAGATTATAATGTGTCACCAGCTCTCAAGAGAGTAGAATTATTAATAATGAATCAGCACATTGTAATAATACGTACTGCCGTGATTTGTGACATTTATTGTCAAAAAATATTTCAAACATTTTAGTCTTCAATAGACCTCTTTTGACAAATGATACAAACTGGATGAATCCATCTGATCAATGCAAAAGGTATCGGTAATCTGTTACCATTCACCTGCAGAGCAAAATCCATCCAAAAATGACCAGAGATGTCTCTTTTGTCCATTATATATATTAAAAATTAATTAATTCATTTATGTATTTTAAAAATTAATTCACACTAATTTTAAATTAAATTTCAAATTTTAAATCGACTGCTTCTCCATTACTCGTTCCAAAAGTGTTCTCAGTTCCCACTGAAAGGAGGTGTTTTATCTCGGGTTAAGCCAGGGGTTAAGTCATCCATAAACGTGGTTTTTTAATATGTTTTTAAAGGTGGAGAACGGGCACTTCTTAATAATAGGAGGGTTAAAGCCAGCTCGGTGGTACCAGATAAGGGTCACAGCCACTAACCAAGCAGGCGCAATAGCTGCTATTTACACGGTAGCTACAAAGACTGAATTTGGAGGTTCGTATTATGACTAATAAACAATGAAGAAACCAAATATTGTAGAACTTAGTTAACGTGGTCTCCAGTAATACATTTCTGATTGTGATTTTCTTTGGTTTCTAGAAATGATTGGGCCTCCCAGTGATCCCATGGATACGAGTATCCTGGTGATGGTGTGCAGTTGTGTTTTGCTCCTTCTGTGTATGCTGGTTTGCGTATTTGTTGCAATACAAAAGCACAGGCAAGTTTCAGGATAAAATATCATTTAATTTATTTAGAACAGTCAACTTTCCAAAATTAGTATTTTTTTAAATAATGTTAAAGCTCTCACTCGATTGAATGAAAGTAAATTTAAATAATTCCAGAGCTCTTTTCAGGTGCCTTATTTGATCAGATTTTAATTATGATCAGGGCAATCTTGTAAGAAGCCTGGAACAGTGTAATGGGACTGCAGTTATATCGATGTCGAAGCAATGGGGTACATCATATGTCACTATTAGTCTTCCATCAGTAGTTGCTCTCCAGCCTGCAAGGTGCAAATTACTATAACGACTTAGAAATCACATTGTTGCGACACCCTCAAGAATTGACATAAATATATAGTAAAATATTTTATTTTTAAACGTTTTTACAATGAAGTTATCTCCTACGACGAAATTTCATGTTATTTACAAATGTATCACCATTCATTTTTGGAAAATACCGAATACTACCGTAGGACTCAGACTGTGCTGAAGAATTACGCTGTCAGCCATTTTGCGGGGTAGAGTAATGACAACACATGGATTACGTAAAGTCTAGGTATTGATTGACTGAATAAAATCAACTACTTAACTACTGAACTGATTAAACTGATTACGCGAGCAAAAATCCCATCATTACTACTACTGATGACGAGTTTTGCCCTCCGTTGAACTGCAATATTGTGTAATAGAATTACTCCCGACACTTGCCTTCTGTTGAACTCATTTGATGAAGAACCTCTACTATTCCAATACCAAATTCTAATTATTTTGGGTATTTGTTCAGACACAGGGTGATGTGCGGTTCGTCTGCCGACAGTGTTTATAAAGAGAGAGGCTGCGCCCCGCTGGCTGCGCGCCCCCTCCCCACACCCGACTGCCCCCCTCTTCCAGCAAGGCTCTACACGTCTCCTACAGCCAATAGGAAGGCAAGCAGTACTAATTCAGGTTAGTTCTAAGCTAATTAGAGAATTGACACGATAAACTGTTTCCACTTTTTCTTCGAGAGACATCCATCTTTATTTTGTAAGCGAAGGTTCAAATTCACTGAAGATTCGTTTTTCTATGTTCAAACCTATTCAAACCCCGTTAATAAATTATGACAGGCAATCAATCCACTATATTTTAAGTAAAATCTCGACACTTATAGCAAAAACCCTAGTATATTAATAATACATCCAACTCCTGTAAAATATTGGCAGTATTTACTTGTATTGACTGGCAAATCTGGCCACAATGGGCGTTAGCGTAACATGGCATAAGCATGCATAAAATCCATTAAAATGTATGAAATTACACCAAGCCTCACAAATCGTGCCGCTAGGAGGCGCCAGTTTAGTATACTGCCATCAGAGTGTACAAGAAATGTCAGAAATTGGAGGTATTATAACTGCTCTACCGTATTCGCTTGAATTGGGTGGAATGATGCCTAGTACACCTGCTTAAACTCTCTATTGGGTGTAAACTGGGGGCCGTAATTTTATGCTTCATTACACTGAAGCACAGCAGTATCACATCTTGAAAAAAGAATAGTTCAATTAAAAACTTGAATGCACTATTTTTTTTCAGAAATGTTTGAGATAAGCCCATACGCACAGTTCAGTATGGGATTCCAAACATTTGGCCACGTGGACAACCAAGACAGGCCGGCCTACGTTAAAGCCAAACAGGGTGTATTTAGTACAGGTAAATTTGTTGTGTTCATTACTTTCATATTATCACTAACCACCTTTTTTTATAAAAACCATGTGTTTTTAATTGCTATTTAAGTCTTATGAAAATACATAGACGTCACGTTTTACACATTGAAACGTTATTGCAAGAAAATTCTCATAATGTCTTATAGGTAAACAAAATCCTAACAGCATACTTTTTATGCATATATGTCAATCAAGAAAGGTTACGTGATTACTGGTTATTAACTGGCAAGGTGATAATTTCAAAATTTCCTCCACAGAAACAAGATTTCAAATGGGGTCTGATTCCGAAGACAGCGACAGTATCAGCAAGCCCACGCCTCTTTCCAACACACAAAATAGTAAGTTTATACTGTATTTTCAATCATTACTGCCTTTTCAGTCATTACAAACAAATTAAACCCATTCGACAACTGTTTCAAAAAAAAACGAACACACAATATTTGGGCCTGATTGTATATTCCCGGCCCTCGTTGAGTCTTCATATAAATCATGTAAATAAAAAAATTACCCCCATAACTGGTATATTATAGACTTAACTTACTTAATACTTATACTTAACTTAATTATAGAGATAACTTCCAATGTTTTAACTAACTCCATTGAACAATGACATGGTACACTCACACATCTCTCCTCTGCTGTAGATATCTGGGGTTTAGCCTCAAAAAAACTGACAGCTGACCTGCATGTGATCCAAAACTGAGCTCTCATAAACGTTATGTATCTTCCATAAGATACTCATATCAAGGACATATGTTCACGTTAAGTATCCTTTCAATCACAATCTTTCACAAACATGAAATCACAAGCACCATCTTACAAATTACTGAACAATCAACACACACTTACATCAAGCCACTTTACAATCAAGATATCTAAAACCACAATACTCGAAATAGCGATATAAGCCGCGTCCTCTAGCACAGACCACAAAGTACAGGATAAAACCTTTTACCATATTTCCTGTAGACTATGTAACGATCTTCTAAATGGGTATTAAAACAGCCAGCATTATAAAAATTAAGTTTTTTTTTTTAAATGAAAATACGTTATTAGCTTATCAGGTTTTTTTGTCTTTTTTTTCCTTATCTTTCTTTTCCCCGTATTTGTATTCACTATAATATATGTACTTTATAAAGGTAGACACTAAATTATGCGGAACATTTTTATTGTTGATTTCTTGGTAGTAATATTTTCGTTTGGATCTCTTTTCAGTTCGATTATTTTTTCTTTCTTTTCTAGATTTTTTTCTCGGCTACTTTATGGTAATACTATAGTAACGATTTTTTACTATTTAGCGACTTTATCTATAATAAGTTGTTGTTTTTCTTCTCGCCGTTCTCATAAATTATAATTAAAGAACTTCTTTTTTTACGTGTATTTTTACCTGTATGTAATGTGTAGATGTATGTTGTACATGAATTGAAAAAAAGTCCCACTACTATACCATAATATACCTTTTCTTATAACAGTCTGGCTAATTTGTTTTCTGAAATATATAATATGTATTTATAAAAGCTTTTCAACAAATATGTTTTTCTTTGTTGGTTGTTCATTTTTTTTAAATTCCAACTTTGGGTATGTACTTACATGTTGTCTTTCTTGCTTGTTCTTTTATCTTGTTGCTGTTTATTTCAATTTAAGTTTTTAATCTTTTCCCTGCATTAATTGCCTCTCGTCTCTAATTTTACACACTACATTGTGCGTGTGAAAGTTATAATTTTAATTTCTCTTAAAAAATTTAAAATTGTAGTACCTCCCACCTGCGTTTTGTAAATTTCTCCCGTCCCAACATGAGTCTTATTACTCGTCTAATGTGCAAATGTACGATTCAACTACTTTATGGGACCCGTCCTACAACAACCATATAAATTCCATTGAGAGGATCCAACGAAAATTTCTCCAATCAATTAATTTTAAATTAGAAATTCCTGCGGACGACATTAATTATGATTTTCTATTACGAACATTGCGACTCTTATCGTTGAAAGACAGATGAATACTTAAGGATGTAATTTTTTTGTTTAAAATAAACAGTAACTGGTTTGACTCCCCTGAACTAGTCTCGCTGATAAATTATCATGTACCTAGTAGACCAACTCAACTCATATCGCCATATTATTGTAACAATATTGCAACTAATGCAGAACAAAATTATTTAATATATCGCTTGCATAGATTAGGAAATAAATATTTTGATATCAATGATAAAAAAGTCTGTTATCATATAAAAGATGTTTTGAAAAATATGTTTTACGTATGCAAGAATCAAAAGATAAGTAATTACGTATACACTATCGTTACTTTGAAAATTGATAATCATTATCGATGAATGTCAGTATGGCTTCCAAAAACAAAAAAGCTGTGATAAACTGCTCGAAAAATTTTCCAATTAGGTATATAAATTCAGAGCTTAACTCAAAAAAACATGTACTAGTATTATTTATTGATTTCTCAAAAGCTTTCGATACACTCAGCCATACACAATTAATCAAGGTACTCGAAATCATAGGAATCCGTGGTAAACTCCTATCATTTTTCAAAAACTATTTAACAAATAGAAAAATGTATGTAAAGATTTTGAATGTAATGAGTAATTTTAGATTTATCAAATCAGGGGTGCCACAAGGGTCAATTTTAGGACCAAAATTATACATTATATATGTAATTGCCATGTCTAAACTTTTTAAAATAGCCCGTAGATTTATTTTTGCTGATGATACTGCACTAGTTGTCTCTAATGAAAACCCTGAAATAGCTATTCAAGAATTACAAATTGACTTTAACGAACTACTTAAATGGTCTCATGATGTAGGATTAATTATTAATGTCAAAAAAACTAAATGCATGTATATAAGATCACCGAGCTTGAAAATGTGGAACTTACCTAAAATAACTGCACATAATTTTGATTGTATACATAAAAAAATGGATAATATCTGCTGCTGTGAAAAAATTGATTTTGCAAACGAATATACTTACCTTGGCATAATCGTAGACAATAACTTTAAATGGGACAAAAGTGTGATCAAAATTTGTAACTAGCTCCGATGTTTGGCGAGTAATTTTTATAAATTAAAATTTGTACTGCCTCGATGTACTCTCAAACTTATATATCATTCTATGGTCGAATCAATACTTAGATATGGAATTCGAACTTGGGGACACTCGAGTAATATTAATATTAAATTCATTCAAAATCTACAAACTGCTATAATTAAAAAAATTGTTAAACCTAGCATTTACAAACAAAGAAACAACTTAAAATTACTGTATGGCTCTGAGGGCCTACTCCCAATTAAAGGGCTTCTCTGGTTTATTATAATTATGGATAATGCGGGAGAAAATGCGTACAAAAAGCCATTGGTGCATAGTCACAAAACAAGATTTACTGAAAAAAAAGGCCTAAAAATTCCACTAATATCAAATAAGTATGGTAGCAGAACACTTGACTATTTGATACCTGTGATTTATAACAAATTTAACGAAAACTTTAACTTGAAAAATAATGAGGAACCCTGCCCTAAACTGACAAAAAAGTGGTTAATAAATGAACAAAACGTTTATCTATCCTAAACATTATATTTGGTATTAATATTTAAACTTAAGCTAATGTGTATTATGTTATAACATTAAATGGTAGAACCTACAGACAAGCTGATTGTCACAGCTTTGTGGGACTACCCATATCTTATATTGTATTAAATGTAATTATATTAAATTTAATAAATAATAAAAATAAAAAAATATAAAAAAAAAATTTATGTTTGGCATAGTTGACAAATAATTCTTTTAAGTCTTTATTAACTACAACAAAAAAAATCTTACCTTTTGTACTTGTTTTTAATAATTTATTATGTATACTTATAACTTTACTTTATATTTAACCTTTACACTTTCTACCGTATATTATACTTTAAACTTTATGCGGTATACTTTATACCTTGTACTTTTTAACTATATTTTTATATTGATATTAATGGCACATGTCGTGCCGTTTGTATTTAAATAAATAAAAATGAATTTATTATGAAATGGTAAGAACCCTTTTTGGACTGAAATTGCAATTCTCCTTCAGTCATAAAAATTCTTTCGAAATTCGAGGCGAACCCAGTAGCAAACTGTCCAAGTGAAAAAAACATTCTATAGATTACGCTTGTACATTATCCAGGTTATATATCTCTTTCAAGAAATTACTTACAAATCTCAGCTCCTTAAGTAGCTACAACCAACATTCTAACCAAACGAAGAAAAGGAAAATAATCTCTAATGGAAATAGTGGTATTTCCTGGTGCTGAAAGCAAGGCCAATTTCTGATTGAATGAACAACGCAATTTTTGTTAAATTTTGAAATTTGGTTGATTTTAAACAGATATATATTTTTTTTTACAGAAACCTGCAGAGTTCAATATCACAGATAGCAAGACGGGACAGAACTGAAGGCGAAACATTACACAAAAAAATGTTCCAAAAAACCGAATTAAAAACTTTTCGAAATAATTTTAGCCTAAAAATAAGGCAAGCCTCTGTGCTCTCGGTGCCAAATATTATTAAGAAATTGAAAGGCATAATAAATTTTAAAAATGCGCTTGGCGCTGTATCCTCTCTGCCTACCCTTCGATACACGGTAACGATATAAATATGAATAACCAAAGAGAAAAGAACTTAAATATGTGTTCATTTGATGAAAATGTGTAAAAGTATTATATAAGTAGGTACTGAAAGTTTGACATTCTATTATAATATAATATATTATTTAAATAAATTGCAGTAGGAATTTTCTGTGTAGTTTCTGATATAATCCGCAAGTCGGCAGCATGGCTAAATATGTTACTAAACTTGAAACATTTTTATCATTCTTATCATTCCTGCATTTGTCTTTGTGTGCACATGAGTAATAACTTCTGTAAATAAACATCTATGCAATGAAAACATCAGGCCTGATTTGGCGGCCATCTTGGATCATATTTGTAGCCTTTTGTGTAGGAAGTAATGCTTGAAAGTTTCCAATTTTGAAATTAATTCAGTCGTGCTGCCTTCAGTTAATATACATATATTTTTTAAATAATAACAATCCCTTTGATAGAATATGTTGTGTGTAAGTATAAACTTTGTAGAATAGATGCGACTACATTTAAAAATGTGAATTTTGGGTGAAAATATTTTTGTAAATTTTGGATTAACTCACCATTGGAATTGGTTTTTAAAATCATTTATTTTATATTTATTGCAAAGGAGCCTTAAAAATTACTGCTAAGATCATGTTTTTATGTTTAGTTAAATTTAAAAAATTGCATTATTATTGAGTTCCATTTTGTTTTCAGTATTTTTATTGCTTTTTTAATTACTAAATCAAGATACGATGATTGAGGTAAGGAATGAATATTAAATGGTGCTATATTGGGGTAATAAACCAAATGGGAAAGAAAGAATAACGTCACAAAATGTTTTAATTAGTTTTCTTAAATAATTAATATTTTTCTTAATTAACCGATCAAACGGGTCGCATGAAGGAGACATCACACAATGGCGTCACTTTCTTACACCAGATGTCAATCTCCCAAAACAAAAACATCCTGGACGGTATTTATGACGTCACAACTCGTTCGGAACGTTTGGAATCGATGTTTGTTATTTCCGATCGATGTTTTTTTGTTCTCTTTTAATATATTTTAACCAATGACGTTACGATACGTTAAGACTTGACTCGCAAACTCGAGATAAAATGTGGCAAGTAAGAAACACTCTTTTGTTTCCAGTAAATTCTTAATTCAAACGTTGTTCATGTGCGACAAAGAATATGTGAAATAAACTAAAGCAGGCATAGTTTTTGTATTTGCGTCGAATACTATTATTATGATTTATTAGATACAATAACTTAACATATTTTAACACATGATTTGATAAAGTGAGCATGGTACAAGATACGCTTTCTCGCTTACACTAGAAGACTAACACAGAATACTGTTTAAGACGATCTACTGTTAGTTCTTCTTATAGTTATGTGTTGCTATGTTCACCATCTCGCTTTTATATTGTCGCTGAAAATCTTCTGGAAACGAAATTATATTATTTTTTTTTTACTATAATAGCAAAAAAAGCCTGTTTTTAATAATATAATCATATTTCTTGGATTTTAGTAGTGTTTGTCTAGTAATGAAACATTCTATCATCACTCACTAGGGCATGTTGGCACTTTTTTAATTTAATTTAGAGGGGGGAACATCACATATGTGACACACGACTATGTAAAACTATGAAATCAAAAGCACTACAATTGTCTTGCTTTTGACTTGCCACTTTGCGATTTCTACAGCATGTCTATAAATTTATTGTAACGTAATTGATTTTAACCAAAGGGATTATTTTTATAAACACTCCGATTGCATTTTATACGGCAGAATGACCCCATATATAAATTTATTTTTTAGGTTAGTAGGAAAAAATTATTTTAATCTTTCTGTGTTACGGTTGGGTAAATTATTAAAACTCATTAGAAGATCGAGATTATCACTACGTAGATAAACTGGTACAAAAACAATTAGTGTGTTGTTGCGAGTCTATGTACTCGTAGTAAGTACAATTATTCTTTACTTATAAAATTGCAAATACGGAATTCTTTCTTGGGCAGATAAAAAAACTTAACTTGCTATCCTGGCGCCTGGAAATTGAAAGGTCTTATCAAAATTGGCGATGTCAGTGACTTTCGCCAGTCGGCATAGATCACACATAAAAGATTAGGTATCATTCTGTTCAATGGAGATTGTAAATATAGATGTAACTCTAAAAAATAATATTAAAATTTGTATATATATTAATATTATTTTAAATTAACATGATTAAGAAGACTGTTACTTTTAGTATAATTATGAAAATATTTGATTTTATGATGATAACTTCGTAGACTTCATAGATTTTTCATATTGATCATTCTGAACCTATGTAGCCTGGTCTGTATAGGCTAGAATAACTTTAATTTTAATAAATAATTTCTTAACACTTGTTTCGTAACACTTGGTTCAGCACTAAAAATGGGTAAACATCACCTTGTCGTCTGTATTTGTATTTGATTCATTGCCATATTGTTATATTGGGGCGTTCTCGACTTCTTGAACCATTCACTTCCACTTCATTTTGCTTACATATACGCCATACCTAATTATGTCTTCCTCGGGCGTCAGCTTTAATTTGACTTCGTATCTCATTCAATTGCAGAGGTATATATATATATATATATTCTAGTGTTCACAGATGGCGTTAATTAAATTATTTTATTAAAATACGCTTTTTGCAAGGTATTGCTTTGCAATATTAAGACAAATTATTTGTTTGCGCCTGTACATACACAATACAAATATGAATAAATAGTTTTGTCTGTAAAAAAACTCAATTCTTTCAAGATAGGCATAAAAATCACAATATTGTACCAATATTCAAATCCAATCCAAAAAAAGCGTATTTTAATAAAAATAAATTAATGAACGCCAGCTATAAATACGTAGTTTCTCGAAAATAATATAAAAATGTTTTATCTGTAAATTCTATACGGCTAATTAGAGAATGTGTAAGGTTTTTAGTGACAAAATCCTTTACAGCGATGCACTACGTTATGTAATATTTTGAATCGAGCCGCTATCAATAACACACCTTACGTATATGGCGGTAAGGCTTAAATTCCCGTTTCACACCATCCACCTGTTTTGATTTATGCCTGAAAAAAACCTGGCCAAAAAGTGCCTTTCATTTTATTTTGTGGATGTTCAGGCACAAATATTTAAATGTTTTTCGATCATTTTATAAATAACTCAATTTGCCACATTACACAATAAAACCATAACCGAAAATGGGTTCTAAGTAGGAGATTTTGAACTTTAAAGCAATTTTCATAGGCCTATACATTATTTTTTCTGGGCTTATAAAAAGATTTATCTAAAAAATACTCGATTATTTCAAAGCCCAAGATGTATTCTACTCGCAGTATTTAATCAAAGCATCTGAAACATTTCTAGGCGACCAAATTTTCAAATCAAAAACACATGATTTTGAATTACTACGTAGTGCATCGCCTAACCATAATGTCTTATATTCTCATAAATACATCCCAAATTGATCTTCATAGGTGCAGTTCGAAAACTAGTAAAGACATTTTTTAACGTTTTACCAAAATTAAAGTTTTTCTTTTTATATATTCGATAACATAATTATTCAACTCACAATTTTATTTGAATTTCAAAATAACTTATGCTGTGTAGTTATTACTACGCATTCTGAAGGAATTATCACACTATGATGAAGCCGCTTACTGACAATATATATATTTATATTATGATGAAAAACAAATTGATTTCATTTTTATTACCTACGCCGAGTAAAATATCGTAAATTATTAAATGTTATTTTTAATTACCCTTTTTAGTTTACCCCAATTATTGTATTGTTTTAATTTCACTAAATAATATACTTTCAAATTAAGGTGTTTCCAAATGAATTATTTGGACAAACAACTAAGTGGTTTCAACACATTTTGATAGTGCTTTCATAAGGCGAAACAGCTGTCACGCGTAATAATAATCACATAGCACAACTTGTTTATAATAATGGATAATGATTTTTTTTGTTAACTGAATAATAATATAGTTGAATACACAAATAAAAAACTTTAAATTAAAATGGGTAGTAGTTTAATTGGGTAGGTACTTCGTATAGAATATAAATAGTCGGAGATTTTTTCTCGTTGGAAACATTATCAATTTTGTACTGACTGCGCGTATAGAATTTAAAAATAAATAATGGATAGTATTTGTTGGATTTAGCAGACTGCAAGTAGGATATTTTGGTCTACCGAAACAAAAGTAAATCAATTTTCGAAATGCCATCAAAAGTTAGTGGCAATCGAAATTTTCAATATTTTTATCGGTGATTTTTCTGTACAGTAATTCAATTTTTTATAATCACAGAATAAAAAGAATACGAGAAATGCCACGTTGGCATGTTTCGTGATCCAAAAGGCTGAGCATTCTAAGAGACAGAGAGCGTGCTAAATGGGCTAGAAACAAAAGCTACTACGTTAGTGGTGACATTGGTTTCCATTCAAATCTTTAAAGAAGGCATTTTTAGTGTCCTTTTTTTAATTTTTGGTTACAATCATTACTAAAATTTACTTTCTCACAAATGACATACAGTGATATACATGAAATACAGTCTAACGAATTGAACGCGGCATTAAAAGGCGGACAGGTTAAAATCGCTTTAAATTTTTAAAAGAAACCAGCTGGTTTGAAGAATAGTGGAAAAATTAAAACTCAAAAAATCACTTTTCAGAAAGTGCTATTTTGAATATGTTTCATATACGGTGTTCCGAAATTAGTGGAATTTATCGAACGTAGATGATTCTAGCAATTTGAAACATTGTACATTTAAAAATGCAAAAAAAAAACTTTTTGTCCTCTTTCGGTTGCAAACCGTTAAAAAAATGTTATAAAATTAAGTTTTCTTAGAATGTGATGTAGAAATACGTCTTTTTGGGGTTTGGGTACTTACCACTAATTTTTGAACACGATAATGTGAACAATGCACACTTAAACAGTAAAGTTACTAGTACATGGCAACCCTAGAACAACACCGTCACAAATAAATCGCATTTATTTGCAGTTTTCAACTTTCCGTATTTCTTAATGTCAACATAAATTAATTTGGCTGAATAAAACCATCTAAATAGATAATAAGATCTGCTTTTATAAGTAGGTACCGATTTATATTATTTCACTGTTGTTCTAGATATTATGAAAATATTTGAGATTTCAATACAGTAATTACCCGAGATTAAACTTTAAAAAATGAGTGTTGCTAATTTATTAAAAATCTCTTTAAATTATTCGTAATCGGGTAAAAAGCGGAAGTGCAGGTCTTAACGAATGAATTAACAGTTTTCCTGATAAACTTTTAGTCAATAAATCATATATTATCACGATTTTAAAACACGTGTTTAGGAAAGTCCTAATATTTTCGCATTTTGCCATTGTATATTATTCAGGCAAATACATGTTCCGATATAATAGGAATTTACTCAAATTTTATCAGAAAAAGGCCTGAAATCCCGATTTTTACTGGATTAGCAATAATTTTAAGAGATTCGCATTACTCATATTTCACCGTGTATAAAAAATAGTAGGATTCATCTAGAGATATGGCAAAATAGTTCTGACTAGGCATTCAGAGGAAAAAATTGTTTTGTGTCAGTGTTGCCCTAGGAGTGCCACATAATATGTGTTATTTTATTACTTGTTTTTATAGGTACTTAAACCCTTTTACTGCTGAACTGTCACGATGTAACCATTTAAAGTATATTTAAGAGTGTTTATTGTTTCTAATGTACAAAGATGTAAATTTTTATTTTTAAAATCAAATTTTATAGTTGTCACCATTGGGTTTAGTTGTGTTTCTGATTTGTAAAGAAAATATGTTATGTAAATACAAAATCAAAATAAAGTATATGATACCAAACACATTACATTTATTTTTTATTGAAAATTTTAATGTGTTTTTTTGTTTGTTTTATGATTCAAATCAAGCATAATATTTTTTAAATAAATACTTGGAAAAAACGTTTTCTTCAAAAAATTATTCAGTTTGGTTGGGTATGAAAACGGCCGCGCAACTGTTCCTCTTAAGAAACTATTAATTGTTAGTTTTATTAGAACCAAACTAGTGCCAACCAAAGTTAAATCATTTCATTTAATATATTCTATACTTGAGTATTTTAATTCACATTTTGTCTCTCTTGGCTTGCACAGAACATACTGTAGAGTTGTCAACGGCGCAACTACCACTTTCACATTTTAAACACATATTGTCTCTCTTTGCTTGCACATAACATACTGTAGAGTTGTCAACGGCGCAACTACCACTTTCACATTTTAAACACATATTGTCTCTCTTTGCTTGCACATAACATACTGTAGAGTTGTCAACGGCGCAACTACCACTTTCACATTATAAACACATTGTTCTGTCGATTTCAGTTTTAATGCTGAATTATTTTAGGTGGTATACCTTTTAATGATTATCTTAATGTAGTCGGCTATCACATATTCCGAAAATTTCAAGCTCTTTATTTTAAGGAATTTTTAGATAGTACAAATATTACACATTAAAACGTGAATTTACGTTAGAAGTAGCAGAGCTGAATTGTATATTTTTTGAAACTCATAACTTAGATGGATTCAATATAAGATTTCGTAACAATTTTAAAGGGGTTTGGTTGCTGGCATGCTGGATGCTGAGTGAAAAAGATTCAAAACAGATATCGTTTTTTTATGAATAAACGCAATAGTATATAATAATGCATTTATTCATAAAAATTTAAATTTTTGTTTTTAAATTTGCAATTCAATTAATGTTAATTGGGAAACTACTTGAAAACTTGTAATTTTAATAGGAGAAGAAGTAAAACAAATATAATGTTGTGTTTAAATATAAACAAAAGATAACAAGAAAAAGAAAAAAAATAATGATAAAATCATGCTGTTTGACTTGAGGGGTTATCAATGTTTTTTCTCCTCCTAAAACTAACGTTTCGAACAGCCGCGTAGAATCCATCACCAGGGCAGACAATGGACACTGAAAGCCTGTTCAATACTATGCAGCTGAAGAAAGATCCAAAAGACAAATATCATGAAACCATCGGCATTGAGAATCTACAATCAAATCTCACTTGCAATATTCCTTAAATCCAAGTTTCGTACAGTCTTTCATCGTCCATCATCAGAACAAATGGTGGACACTGTCCGTTTAAAACGTAAAATAAAGAAAAAGTATAAAACAAACCCTATTCAATCGACCAAAAGGCAAACAACATTACACCATTGGCCTATAGAATTTTGAATCAGGTATCATTAATAATAACATTATTTCCCACGCTTACAACCTCCATTCGTTATCACAAACCGATAATTGTTCAAAGAACCTTTCCACGTCACTAGAGACGATCCAATAAACAGAACAGGGTCCCCCCTTTCCAAAAGGTTTCAAGTTTGAGAACGCGGGGGCATTTATTCTCCTGGTGTAGAGTGATCGAGCCACCAAGCCCGTCATGAAAACATCCTCAATCCACAAAAACTGGTTGTCTAGCGATGCGTTGTAGAAAATTGGAGCAAGATACGCAGGCAAAACATAAGACAGACCTAATATATAGTCTGGGTAAAAAGCCCATTCATATTCTTCTTTGGGAACATAATATTTGGAGTCGCGTTTGCGAACTGGTTCCACGAACTGTTGAAGCTCGCCGTATATCGCGTTTTCCCATTCGTCTGTATTATTCAGGAAGTGAAATAACCTCGGTGTGTTGATATACATATGGTCATCGACTTTTAGCAGAAACTTAACCTTCGTGCAGTACTCAGCGACCCATTGCATCATTGCTATTGCTCTAAACGTCTTGTTTTTAAAATCATCTTTGAAATTCGTTATTATTATGTCAGAAAATGTTGTGCTTTCAGTAATCAAGGACTGTTTTATGTATTTATTTTCAGTTTGACCCATTATAAAGCCCATAGCGAAAACATTTTTGTTTTTTCCCCAAGTCTTTCTTATTCTGTTCCTTTCCTCTCGGTGATTTGGAGGGGATGTAACTATGATCAAGAGTTGAAAATTCCGTCCTAAATTAGCACAAATTTGAGGACTCGGTTGGGAGAATCCAGAAACATAATAAGCCTTAGCTTGTTCATTCCGAAGTTCTTGGAAATGTTCATGTTTTTTTTGCGTATGATGATAATTGTACACGTCTTTGAATATAAAGCGGCCATAAAATAGTTTGTGGCAGATTATATTGAAAATTAAGAAAAAGACTAAAATTGTGATTAGCTTCTGTATCAGTTGCTTGCTCATACTTGTGCCCTTTTGACCTTGTGCTCAAAGTCAAGTGAGTTTCTGAAACAAAAAAATACCATATAAGTGAATCATTCATACAGGTATGTTTGTTTTTCAAATTAATTTTAACTCCGCACGGAAGTTTTCTTTTTAAGAATTTCCTAATTTAAAGGCTTTTGAAGAAAATGAAAGGAGGGTGTTGAAGGAATTCGTATTGACAGCCCACTCTAAAAAACGCTGACGACCTCCGTGGCAGAGCGGTTAAGTTAAGGTAAAAATAATATAATGTACACTCGTCTTCCAATCAGAAACTAATGCTTCTCTGGAAGAGTGGTATTAAATATCGTCATTGTAATTGAAAACCTTATAACTTATATGTTCTTTTTCCTTTAATAAATAAAAAAGTATAAAAATAAAAATATGAGATACAATAAAGTCCATTTTCTCAATTAAGTGTTGTTCATTTAAATAGAAATTGCATGCAGCTGAATTCTACAAGTTTGCCAATTTTAATTATTTCTTTTACTTGTTACCCAACATAATTTAAAAAAAAAACAATATTTAGTTCAACACCCCGTCCAAAAAACATACAAAAGATAAATTTGGCATTTGTAGGGAATGTATATATTGTGAGATTTTGAATAACCTTCCCATCTCCGGTCAGGTCAGGGCTAAATCCTAGCAACTAATATTTGTACACCGCTCTTGAACTGATTTTCCACAAAAACGTAGATGTACTAAGAATTGAAATATTCGACAAGTTTAACGAATCCAATTATTATAATATTTCGAGGTGCGCTCAAAGTTTGTCTCAAATGTTCTACAACAGAATAGATAGGCTTAGAAAATAGCAAATTGTTTCTACCTCTTCAGATCCCAGCACCATAAATTAGACTTGTAACATATTTATTGTCTAAGAACTGAATTTACTATGATATTTTAATAATTACTCGAACACATTTGATCAATATGCTCCAAAACATAAATAAACCACTCTCCTCCAGAACAAGCTACGAAATTACAATTTTATTAATTGTTCATTTTTTGAAAAAAATAAAGGTCGAACATATTAGATACCAAATGAAAGTACTTTTTTAGATGTTGTCATCACCTTAAATCTAATCTACTATAAATTATAAAAAAGAAACCCGTGTTTCCCTACCCGCCTGATTTTCTTCACACCCAGCCAGTGCCACTCACCGGTGATTATGGTGGTAGATAGCCCTTGGTGTCACATCGAAAGTAAGAGAGGTAGGGGTGGCTGAACGTGGGTGGGAGTGGGTGACGAAAATGTACTTGTTTGTGGGAAGGCCGCAAATACTTCATATTATTTCAGAATGAGATCGCTGACTGTTTCAGTGAGTCAGGAAGGTTCCAGAAATTTCATGAAGGTTCTGGAAAGAGAAAGTTCAAGAAGGTTCTATAAGGTTTTAAACTGAGTTGCGGAGTGTATCGGTAACAACTTTTTACGTCGATTCCAATTTTTACAACACATTTGCGATGTTTGATTTTGTTAGCATGATTAGAGACGTTTTCGGGAAGGCTCCACGTCGACCTAAATATTCACAAATTATTTAAATAACACAAACTAAGAACCTAATAACCTATTTGTGTTTGATAAACTTGTAAAATCCGCTGCACGCTTTCAAATTAATTACTAAAAGAAATAAGTATTTATGTCGTGAGAGATTGTATTTTTGTCACAATCAAAGTTCAGTTTGAAGGTGAGGAAATACTAATAAATTGTTTAAAAACCGAAACTAACAATCTAAAAACCAATTTTGTCAATTTTTACTTGAACTCCCTACTTAAGCAGTGGTCTCCATTAGATAGAGAAGTTAAAATTACGTGTTGTTTGCATGCAGCGGAATTCGACAATCTGCGCTTGTTTGTCCATCTCCCCGAAGTAAATAGTTATTTCTGGTACCTACTAATTAAATCAAAATGAAGTATTATTTAAAAAATATGGGCATGTTTAGAAGTAAGTGGAAAACGGAAATTTTAGCGCAGTTATTTTAATGGAGAGAAAAATGCCACCAGTTGACTTACAATACCATTTCCACGTGTTATACGGAACTTTGAAGACTGTATTTATATGTAAAAATAAGACAAGGCGCAAATAGTGTTTCAACCCAAATTTCGGGCGAAGCCACATGGTTCTGATATATAGTTAAAGTGGATCTGATCATCATAAGTCGTGTGGTGCAGCCGACGCTTCAGACAACGATATCCCCAGTGTTGCCAAGTTAGCACATTATATGCTAAATTTGGCATAAATACTCCATGTTTAGCATAACTATTATGCTTGTAGCATATAGCATATTTATTTAGCTTATTTTTACAGAAACATGAAAATAATAAAAACCAATTTTTTAACTAACAAAAACGATATCGTAACTTTGTCGGTAACCATACATGGGATATGCTTTTGAGAATAAAATACAAGAGTATAAACTTGAGCCTGATGTAGTATGTAGTAAGCCATTTACGTCAACGTAGTACTAACTTCACACTGAAACTTGTGACAGAACTACGTTCGAGACATAATTACACTTAATTTGGAAACCCTTCAGATGATATCCATGTTTTCAGTCCAAGATACTTTAAAAGTAGTAAAACTATCCATTGTAAAAATAGCCCAAGAGTTCCGACTAAATGAACCTACGATTGAAAAACTGCTGTCTCAATGGAGAAATATAGTTCACATTAAATGGGAATCCTTGACTTCCACTGTAGACTATTGGAATGAAGTCATGCAATATAAAGATGCAGCTAATAATAACCCTTTCGGTGATTTATGTCAGTTTGCAATGTCTATTTTAACATTGCCGCATTCAAATGCGGACATTGAACGTGTATTTAGCCAAATGAGTCTGGTCAAAACAAAACTCCGAAATCGTTTGGCGGTGAGAACCCTAAATTCCATTTTGTACGTGAGATTTGGCCTAAAGAGAGCAGGAAAGTGCTGTTATTCTTACACTGTTCCTGACGAAGTACTACGCTGCATTGGGACCAAAGAAAGTTACGACTCCGTCTCTCAGCCTTCCACTTCAGCTGCTGTTAATGAAGAAGATGAAGATGAAGATATTGATATTTCATCTCACTGATTTTATTTCTAAGTTAAATTTATGTTAGCTTTTATTTTGGCATTTTTTAAAGAAATTTAGCATATTTCTGGCATATTTTTCCCATCACTCTAGCATATTTTGAAATAGTTGAGTTGGCAACACTGGATATCCTAGAAGGAAAAAAAACATATATTATTCCTCCAAGGACAGGCCCTTGAAAAATCTATCTATCTATGCCGAGTTTCTTCGCTGTAATTCACTTGTGGCATTCACCAAATGGCCATTCAGCGCCATTTTGTTTTTTTGCATTTGAAAGTCCCCTGTTAAACAGGTCAAAAGAGCTGATCATAATTTGTTTTGCATAAGTTGAAACGGACTTAGAATCGGCATTTAACGGAAACCTTTCAACTGATAAAAAACGAAATGGCGCTGAATGGTTATTTGATGACAATAATACATTTGAATTTTTGTGTAACAACTCGTCCTAAATGGTGCCGGATTTAGAATATTCGAAAAGATTTTCGAGTATGTTCTTTTTATTATTTGCGAGAAAAACTGAAATTATTGATATAAATATAACTTTTTCATTTCACTGATATTTTTTTCCTAAGTCGAATAATAAGTTTCATATTTTTGCTGGCAATGCATTTATGTGAGTACTGTGTCCCTTTAAATAACCGCTACAACTCTTTATTTGTTAAGTTTTGGAGTAACAATTTTCTGCAATAAATGTGTAGGTACATAAAATATTGTAATTTGATAAATAAGAGAAATCTCTCCATTCATAGTTTTAGTTGGCTACCATCGTACAACTTGATAAGCTTAAACTTTACATGCGGCCAAAATATGATCGTACAAAATAGATCGTACAGCTTGATAACGAACGGAACTAGCGAATGAACAAACTTTAATAAAACATTTATTTTGTTTTCCGAAAATCTACAGTAGCGCCACTATCGATTGGAAATGTATGTGTGCCATGGTAAATGCAAATTTGAATTTGCCGCACTGTTAATGCCAATAAACAAATAGGTAGATTACAAAGTCTTTAGCAATAATTACAGATTTAAAAAAAAGTCACCATCACGTTATCTATATTATGCTACACATAAATTAAGTAAAGATATTTTAGACGTACCAAACAGATTTTGAAATTATGAAAAATACAATTTACGAAATAGGCCAATATTTCTGGTTAATAAGTAATTTCAAGAAAATATACATGATTCAATAGCATTATTGAAACCATTCCTTACAAGCCTTGTAATATTTGCAAAAATTGAGCTTGGAAATAGAGATGAATTTAAATACAGAACAAAAATTATTAAATTCATCAAATTGGTAATCATGCAGGAATCCGGGAGTAGCGACTCTTTTGATTTTGAGTGAATTAGCGACCAAGCCTGTAATGAATACGTCTTCCATTGTAAGGAATGGCTGCTTCAGCGATGCGTGATAAATAGGTAAAGCTAAAGAAGCAGGCATTAGGTACGACGGTCCCAACAAATAGTCAGGGTAAACATCTTCGGGATACTCTTCCAGTGGAACAAAATAAGGAGAGTCTTCTTTGCGATCTGGTTTCCTCCAGCGAGTCAATTCCCCGTACAGGACTTTTCGTTCCACGTTTAGTTCATACAGGACTTCTAACAATATAGGCATATTGATGTACATGTCATCATCGACTTTTAGCAGAAAATTGGCATCAGGGCAGTACTCGGAAACCCATTGCAGCATGGACAATGATTTTAGCGTCAGATTTCGGTAATCTTCTTTGAAGCGAGCAAATACCATATCACCGCATTTAAGTCTTTCGGCTTCCAAAGATGTGTGCAAGCGTTTGTTGGCAGTTGTTCCCATTAGAAAGACTGCAGCTACATCGCTCCTGCTTTGACCCCACGTTCTTCTGATTTGCATCCGTGTTGTGTAATGGTTTGGGTGAGATATGATCATAAGAACAACTTTCAGTTTCTTTCCCAAGTTGGGACATATTTGTGGATTTGGATAGATAAACCCTGCTACATATCTTTCCTTAGCTGTAATCATTTTAAATATAGGAGTTATCGTTAGGTTGCGTGAAGAAGGGTTAATCACATTTCTATCAATGAAAACAAAACTACTACTGTATACGTAGTAACAAACAAAATTGCCGATAAAAGTTAGGACTCCAAGCAAAGCAAGACCACAAATCTTTCGACGCTGGATGTCAAGCATTTCTCAGTGTATTCAAACTAAGTCAAATGCCAACTTTAAATAATAACAAAAACGAATAAATGTTTTGGAGAAATGAGTTCTTCGGTGTTGTAACAATCACCCACGAAAATGAAAGTCTACCTTTCCGGACCACTGTCGCAATAAATCAAATTTTATTTTATTTATAGATATCAATGCACGAGGAAAATGAATTCAAACAGAGATGTCAAATGAACAATTTAAAATTCTACTTTTGAACATGTGATGAAATATTATTACAAAGCAGTATTTTATATATCGTGGGTAACTACTTTCATTTTTGTATAACCCCACAGGCATCAGATATATTATGTCAGAAAGTTAAATATTTTAATTTTGTAATAAAATCCAAACACACAGAATATTTCCATTTTGTAATAAAATTCAAATATACAGAATATTTCCATTTTGTAATAAAATTCAAATAAACAGAATATTTCCATCTTGTAATAAAATCCAAATATACAGAATATTTCCATCTTGTAATAAAATCCAAATATACAGAATATTTCCTTCTTGTAATAAAATCCAAATTACAAGATATTTCTGATCCGAAAACTAATAACTGTTTTTAAAGGTAATGAAATACACTTTGAAGTTTTATTACTAGAAGTAAACATATAAATAAATATAATTAATTATTGAAATATTGATATTTTGATATTAAATATTGATATTGAAATAAAAAATATTGATATTGAAATAGTGAAATATTAAATAAAAATTTAATTCACAAAAAATATAACATAAAAATTTTTTATAAACGGCTCACTTTACATTTTTCTTAACATAAATAACTGGTGATAAAAACACATGCATTTTCGGTAAATATTCGGAATCGCTGGACACGGATTATATGAAATATTTTTAAATAAAACCTTCTTATTTTCCTTAATTACTATAAAAGGGATCTGACTGCATTTGGGATATTTTTAATTTTAGCATTTTAATTTTTAGTTACGTAAATCGAAAATTCACTTTCGTTGTATGGGATGACAGCTGGAATGATTTCTGTTGATAACATTTTATTTTGTTGGTATTCCTGATACGAGTGGCTAGATTTTTTACCATTTACTCTATGCAACTACTAGGTAGGTAATATTTTGGCCAAACTCGAACAATAAAATAAAGATATTTAGGTATGTTTTATAAATAAAGAAAAAATTAAAAAGGTAAGGTTAGGATTTAGGTTAGGTGGGATTATTGTAGGTTAGCTTAGGATAAAGGTTATTATAGGTTGGATTATTATAGGTAAGGTTATGTGAGGTTGATTTGTTATAGGTAAGGTTAGGTTAGGTTGGGTTATTATAGATTAGGTTAGTATATAAATATATATATGTTTGTATATATATATATATATATATATATATATATATATATATATATCATACAGATACTCGAGTCGGGCCATGTCAAGAGTCAGAATAATAGAAAGGGAATGTATGAGACGATGTATGAATGTAAATCAGGCAGGAAGTGTGTGCCAAGACCGAGTTGTTTGGCGGTCCGTCCTCTCTGCCTTCCCCTGTGGAGAAACGGCGTTATGGTTAGTTTGTTAGTTAGTTAGTTAGTTAGTATATAGGTTAGGTTAGGTTGGATTATTATAGGTTAGGTTGGGTTAGGTTAGGATATAGGTTAGGTTGGATAATTATCGGTAAGGTTTGGTTATAGGTTAGCTTGGATTATTATAGGTTAGGTTGGATTATTATAGGTTAGGTCAGGTTAGGTTGGGTTATTAAAGGTTAGGTTAGGTTAGGTCGGATTATCCTAGGTTAGGTTAGTTTAGGTTGGATTATTATAGGTCCGTTCGAATACGAAAAAATCTAATTTTATTGCCTTTCGTAGGTTAAAACTATAATAATTATAATAATTTATTTATTTTAAATAAAAATCATACAATAAAACATGCGGAAACTTTGACTAACCAACTAGGGATGGATCCTGTTTTAGGCCAGTCAATTTGACATGTTTAGTTCATATCATAATTTAGCACTTAATATATAAACAAAACCGGCAAAAAAGTAAATAACAACCAGATAGTAGTAATAAAAAGACAGATCACTACAGGAGTTGTAAGGTAGAAAAAATCGGTATTGTGTAAGTTTATTAAAAAATAATCGATAGCATTGATAAATAAAGTAAAGATCAATACAGAATAAACAATTGTTTTCAGAGGTGATAAATATGTGTTTTTGTATTGTATGGACTTATGGAAAAATATGTATAAGTGTTTTGACAATAATGTACATATATATTTTTATATTTTTTATAATGATATTATCTATTGATCAACATATTTTCATTTATTACCCTCCCTACATCATGGAGCCAGTTATTGACCAATTTGTGCAAAATTTTTGTTATTTTCGTTTTCCAAGCATTAGGAATGATATTAAATAATTTAGTTTGAGACTATTGGATTATTCCTTGAAAGTCGGGTGTCGTGAAGGTGGTCGATGGAAGGAAAATACTGACGTTGTTTTTGTGCAAGTAATATAATCTTTCTAATATACAGTTGTCTAACATCGAAAACTTTCATTTCCGTGAATGCATCACTAAGGTACCTGAATGGTTTTTTGAGGATGACTCTTAGTAGTGATTTCTGTGCTTTAACCAGGGAATCTAATATTGTTTTGGCACAGCTACCCTAACCTAGGGATGCATATTCGAGTAAAGAATTACACATGGAATAGTATATTGATTTCATATCTTTTTCAGAGAGAATATTTCTGATTGTCATAAAAAGGTGGGTAAATTTTCTGACTTTTGACGCAGTTGAGTTAATGTGTGCTTTCCATATCAGATATTTGTCTATGGTGATTCCTAAATATTTTCAACTATCCACGGATTCTAGGTTATTGCAAGTACAAGTATTCGGTTCATTACAAATGTGAATAGTAATATTCAATATTTCCTTGGGTAGTCCAGTTTGTGTTGCACTAAAACGTATAAATTTTGTCTTATCCGTGTTGAGAGTAAGAAGATTATTATGTAGCCAATGTTTGACATGTTTATCCCAATTTCGGCTTTTCTATGCGTTTTGTACCAGTTTTTCGCCTCAAATATTAAGACCGTATCGTTAGCAAAAGTGATGATATGATCGGCAAGGTTACTGTTACAAAGATCATTGATATAGATACTGAACAATATCTGTCCTAAATTACTTCCCCGTGGAACACCAAATTCGATATTGGCTTGATCGCTTAGAGTGCCACTTATATTAACTCTTTGGCTTCGATTTTCTAGATAGTTTCCTAACCATTTAAGTAACTGCCCCTGAATACTGATTAGCTGAAGTTGTTTCAAAATTATTTTGTGTGAGATGGTATCAAAAGCTTTAGCCAGATCCAGAAAGAGCGCGATGTTATTAGAAATGACTTTATTCAGATTGCCAATGGCATGTTCGGTACCTAAACCCGGTCAGAAGCCACATTGTCTCTCAGAAAGAATGTTATTATCTTCAAGGTAAAAGTTAAGACGGTTTTTGACAATTTTCTCGATAATTATTGAGACCGAATTGACCAAAGATATCAGCCGGTCATTTAAAATCGCAGATTTATCTCCATTTTTATGTAGTAAAACAACAATTGGATGTTTTAGATGGTTAGGCAATATTTCTGATTTGAGACTTAGATTTGAAATTAAAGCTATCGGAGTTGATATGAATGACTTAATTACTTTTAACAGATTTGTCGAAACATTGTCTGGTACACAAGCGTTAGACGGCTTTAGGTCGTCAATTATTTCCAATACTTCGTTTGTCGATGTTTGTATATTGTTTATTTTAATGTTGAGGTTAGAGGTGACCAACCAAGATCGGTTTCAGTTTTATTGAATTTATCGAGAATATTTGAATATTTTTGGTAAGTGTGGTTCCCACCGGTGTGAAGTAGTTATTAGCAAAATTCGCCATATTTTTAGGATTAGAGGAGTTTGTGTTACCGATATCTAACGATTTAATTTCGGAAGACCTGTTGATTTTTGTTTTACTAATATTACGAAATGCTTCCCACATACGTTTTGGAGAAAAATAATTTTCGTAAACGAACGTTTTATAATAATTTTCGTTCGTACGTTTAATAATCTTCTTGCATAAGACTTATGACTTATGAAATATTGGCATACAGAGCTCCGGGCCAAAAAGGCCCCTTTCTCTTTCATCATGATTTTAAATAAAGGTTGTAGGAAAAATAGATTTAGTTTTTAGGTTTTTTTAGAATTTTTTTTGCAATATACATGGCTGCAATATGGGGGATTTAAGATTTACGGAGGATTTGTTTGGGTTTTTTAAAGGTAGTTATTTCATTTTCATCGTACTGTGCGAGGCAGTTGATGGACGCGTTTTCGTGGGTGGGGAGGCCCGCATAAAATGATTCCGCGAGACTTAAAATGTGATCTTTAAGGATGGGAACTTTAGAGTCCCGGTGTAGTTGAGCAACCCTCATCCATCTAGGAGCTCCCAGGGCAATGCGTATGGCTTTGTTTTGAAATGTTTGTAGTCTTTTTAACTGAGGCTCTGAAGCGTGTGCCCAGATAGGGCTAGCGTATGTGAGTTTAGGTCTTATAGTGGATTTATATATAAGTAATTTATTCCTAGGAGATAATTTTTTGTTATTTTTGGATATCATGGGATAAAGGGCTGCAAGAGTTCTATTGGCTGAATTTAAAGTTTCGGTTATATGCTTTTTCCAAGTTAATCTACTGTCTAGAGTTATTCCGAGGTATTTAATGTTTTTTTTCCAAGGTACGTTTTCGCCGAACAAGTGGATGTTAGGGGGTCGTTTAGGGCGTCTACAGGAAAAAACACAAGCGGCGCTTTTTGAGGGATTGATGCTAATTCGCCATTGTTTAAAAAATTATTCTAGTTTCGACGCGTGGTCTTGGACGCGTCGTGTAGCGGTCATTTCGCTTACTGAAGTCGACATGACTTCAGTGTCGTCTGCAAATTTGCCTATTTCGGTTTTTTTGGTGCGAAAGTTATAGATGCTGGGGCGGGGGATATCGCTTAGGTATATATTGAAAAGAGCTGGCGAGAGAATAGAGCCTTGAAGGACACCTGCTCTTAGCAATCTCACTGTGGAAAAAATTCCATCTAATTTGATTCTAAATTTACGGTCTTTAATAAAATTAGCTATGAGTTAGAGCATTGAAAGGGGGATACCGAGGAAGTACATTTTATAAATGAGACCTCTGTGCCAGACTTTATCGAATGCTTTGCAGACGTCTAGGGAGAGGACTACAGTGTGTTGGCGAGAGTTGAATCCGTTTGTAATTTGTTCGACCACCCGCAGAAGTTGGTGGAGAGTTGAATGGCCCGATCGAAAGCCGTGTTGAAAGTCGGGGATGATTTTTAAATCGTCGACTATTTTTTTCAGTCTAGCGAGGATTAGCTTTTCAAGAATTTTACCTGCACTGGGAAGCAGGCTAATTGGAAGGTGGTTTATGGCCTGAAGGGGGTCTTTACCAGGTTTTGGGATAAGGATAACGTCTGCAGTTTTGTAGTCTTTTGGGAATAAACGAAGTCTAAAGGATGCGTTGCTGATGGCTGTGAAAGAGCAAATGGCTTTGGAGGGGAGGCATTTTAAAATTTTATTTGATATTAAGTCAGGACCGGGAGATTTTTTTGTTTTCAAGGTTTTTATAATTTTGGAAATTTCTTGAGGGGTTGTGAACGGGATTGGATTGTCTGTGGGGGTTTCTGTCAGGATGGATGAGACTTCTTGCATAAGTTCCTGTATTTCTTATAGTGAGTTTGTACTAAAATATTATCTATTAACTTTTGCGCCCTTTTGTGGAGTTTCTTTTGTGAATCGAATTGACAAGGCCGGGAGACATCCAGGGCGTGAGTTTTTACTGTCTGTTCGGTATGAGTTTGTTACTTGTGAATCTTTTTAGGGTCACACCCTTTCCCTGCCTACCCCTTCTTCAGATCATTCACCTCCTCTTACAAATCTTGGTTTGATTCCATTCTTAAATTTGCAGACAAGGATATTCCCAAATCATCCCCTGTAGGCACGATGGCTCACTCTCCCTCCCCCTGGCGGGATGAAGAATGCCTTCGAGTGCTGAAGGAGAGGAAAGCGGCCAATAAGACGTACTGCCAACAGATGACAATGGAAAATTTCTTGAAAGCCCAGAATTACCTAGGCTGTTGATAATCGTACATTCCGTTTTTCAAAAAAAAACAGTTCTTGTAATTTCTGCACTAATATATCCCCTGCTACTCTGGCGGGGGAGGTTTGGTCCATGATTCGCAGGTTTAGGTCTTCTTTTTCCCTGCCGAAGTCATCTCACGATTCTTGAAGTGCCTGTTTCATCTTACACCCCAAATTCTTCTTCTTGGTCAAATGCTCCATTTTCCATAGACGAGTTAAAAAGATCCATGGAAGACCTAAAATTCAAAAAATCATTCATTTGCAAAAGTACCAAATATCCAAGTCTAGGCTCAAGTTACAGACCGATTGCTCTCTCTTCAACACTTTGCAAAGTAGCTGAAATAATGATTAAGAATAGATTAGACTGGTTTGTAGAGAAAAATCATATTCTTCCCCCTTCCCAGTTTGGATTTAGAAAGGGTAAAAGTACCCTTGACAACCTTTCCTCTCTTGTTACAGATGTCAAATTAGCGTTATCTATAAACCAATATTGTATTGCAGTATTTTAGACATCTGTGGAGCATACGACAATGTAAATATACCCATTCTAAAATAAAAGTTACTGGCGATTGGTCTTCCTCCTAAATTGGTTCAATTCATTATAAATTTGCTCTTCGAGAGAACTGTTTTTGTAGATGGATCCGAATCCTCTCCCCACATAAGACAAATATTCAAAAAACTCCCGCAAGGGTCTGTCTTAAGCCCGATACTTTATAATACTTAAACATACGATCTGGAAAAATCTATTCATTTCATGTGCAACATACTCCAATATGCTGACGACTTAACGTTTTACATAATATCCGCCAATCTTTTCATCGCAGCATCAGCATCAGCATCAGCATCAGCACAAGGCTCTTAGAAAACTCTTGGCGTGGTTAAATAGTAATGGTCTTAAACTTCCGCTGCCAAAATCAAAGTTGTCATCTTCACTCGTCGACGAAAGCTTCCAGATATTCAGGTGAGATTTGGCGAAGAAGTCATCCCTATCTCTAAGGAAGTTAAGTTCCTCGGAATGTTTTTGGACTCCAAGCTTACTTGGAACTCTCATATAAATCACGTTGTTACAAAATGTGAAAGCAACATCAATCCCCTTAGATTTCTAGCCGGAGTATGGTGGGGATCCCGCCCAGCTTCTTTAAAACTTCTATACAATGCTCTCATCCGAAGCCATCTCGATTACGGATCTTGTCTGTTTGATCTAAGTTTCACTTCAAATTCTCATAAATTAGATAAAATCCAGTCAAAATCTCTTCGCCTTGTCTTAGAAGCCATGAAATCTTCTCAAGTGGAATGTTGCGAACCTCTTTTACATACAAGAAGGCGATGCCTAGCAGAAAAATATGTTTTCAAAATTTGTTCAATAACATCCCATCCCTTGATTCCTATACTTCAATCCTTAAAGAATGAGGTTAATTCAAATCCCTTTTGGAAAAATCAATCCCCTCCCTTTTTCTATAATTGCGTCAACTCTTTCCTGGATTTATCTACAAACACCTATCTCAATGAATCTCTTCCCTTATACTCATGACCCTTTGAAAGCCTTACTTTCTATCCGAAAGTCCATCAATTTATAGGAATAAATAAAAAAACATTAAAAACTCAACTCAATTAAATAATGCAGAATTTAACAAAATTATTGAAAACAACTGGACAAATTCCATAAAAATTTTCACGGATGGTTCCAAACTCAGTCAGGACTCCCATTGCGGGGCCAGTGTCTATGTCCCTCACAGAAAATTGTGTTTCCCACACAAACTTCCCAAGGAATGCTCCATTTTCTCTGCTGAATGCAAAGCGATCATAGATGCTCTTCAACTCGTCAAATCATTAAATATTAAAAGCGCATTCATCCTTTATCCTTTCAGACTCGCTTAGCTCACTACAAAAAATAAGCGCATCCCCACTCAATTCCAGTAGCGACTCTCTAATCTGCTCGATTAGGGACCTACTGCATTCCATGTTACTGGTTCATCTGATTATATTGCTAAGGAAACCACTGTCCATGGTCCGTTAAGTGATATCCCTATTCCGGTTAGAGACCATTTCCCTATTCTAAAAAACTAAGTACCAACTAAAATGGTCTTCTGAATGGAAAAATCCTCTCTGATTAAAGGTCACCAGTACTCATTAATTCAACCTTCTATTCCTGTTAAGCCCTGGTTTCACAAATACACTGCCATGCCTAAAATATATTTGTTCCATAACCCGAATGCGGCCGGGTCACACTTGTTGTCTTAGCCATCTTGCCAGGTTCTATATACTCAGTTCGCCGTACTGTGATTGTGGTTCAGAGGATAATTTTTTTGAGTGTCCTATCAATGACCATTTTCCAAACTGCATGCATGAATAAGTAAAACTTGATATTAAATTCCCTACCAGTATACCCTGCCTTCTTAGTCTAAACACTCCAGAAATTTACTATTTGTTGGCAAAATTTATTTATAAAAATGGCCTTAATATCTGACTATAATAATAAATTTAAACCAAATTTCTTTCACTTTCATATGTATACATTTGTTCAAGTTCATATTTCCATCTTTATTTTCATCTACCTATTTTCACTAATCCCAACACTGCATATTTTGACTTAGTTAAAACACTCTTCTTTATGCATTTGTATATTTTTCTTGATTCTTTTATTGTATTTATTTATATCTATACCTATGTTTATGGTAGGTTTATGTTTATTATAAGTTATGTTCATGTTATGTGTATGTTATGTTATGTTCATGGTATGTTTGTGTTATGTTTATCTTTACTTTTTATAATCACATTTATATACTCCCATATGCTGTATTTGTTTATAAGATTGCCAATATAATTGTTCTTTTTAAAAAAAAATGCTACTAATTTTAAAAATTCTTTTTTTAAATAACGAAAAACACCCAATTAGATTTAACACAGTTTCCCTTTTTTATAATTTTGTGATACCAGCTCTGTACCGTTTATGTTAAGTATGTTATGTTATGTTTATGTTATGTTAGGTTATTCATGTTACGTTATATTATGTTTATGATGTATTCTTTTTTTTTTATTGTTTTTGTGTTTAATTCGTAGAACTCCATTTAATTTTTTTTATAAATTTAATTTAGATTAAATTTGATAATATTATTATTAAGTTCTGCAAGTGTTTTAGTTTTTTATTATTGTGACAGCTGTTTCGGCTTACAAGGCCATTTTCAAACTGTGGTTAGTTCACATTGAGACAACGTATTTATACTATTTCAAATGTAAATTTTGAAGGTGCATACATTGATTTATTACTGGTTAAACCGATGCCATGATCTATTGGTGGTTAAACCAATCTATGTTTTCCCCTCAGTAAATGGTAATGAGTTCTTAATTATTTACTAATGACTTTATCGCTATGAATTATTTGGGTGCATTATACCGCTTGGGTTTTGTGAAAATACTGAGAAGTGGTGAGTAAATTATTTTCCGTACTTTATTAATTAGTGTTAAATTTGGGTCATTCGTTCGTTTATTGATTTCTAATTGTTCAAGTAAATTTAATCTAATGCCCTTTTTTTCTATATGCAATGGTTTAGGACCCTTGTTGTTAAGTGGGGTATGATTATTCACCAAGAGATGTTCTGCGAATTTTGAGGATGTGTTTTTATTATTATAACATCGTATATGTTCTTTGAATCTAGTTGAGAATGCCCTCCCCGTTTGTCCGATGTAAGTGGCGTTACAATCGGCGTGGTCACATTTTAATTCATATATTCCACTGTTATTGAGTATAGGGATTTTACTTTTAGAGTTTTTAAGGCTTGTTCCTAAATTATTGTTTGTTCGAAAAGCTATATTTAAACCACATTTTTTAATTTCTTTTGCAATTTTTTCAGATATTGGGCCGAGGAATTCGAGACATGCAAATTTTTCTATATTTTTGTTATTTACCGGATATATTAAATTGATTTTATTTTTATATTTCTTATTTTTTATTATTTTTTCAATGTTATTTGCCTCATAGCCGTTATTAATCGCGATCGTTTTTATCGCTTATGTAAATGAAAAGGAACTAAAACACTTGCAGAACTTAATAATAATATTATCAAATTTAATCTAAATTAAATTTATAAAAAAAATTTATGATGTATAATCAATTATATTCTGTCATTTATTGTATTTGTTAATAGGAAAAAATGTTAATTGTGTATGGCTAAGATCACCCCTAATGGGTGAAAGCCAAAATAAATAATAATAAATAAATAATACTGTAACGGACGTACTGCTCCGGGCTAGGCCACGGCCGCCCCATATTAAATTTGTTATTTGCTCTCTTATTAAATTGGATAAACTGCTAGAAAAATGTATGTAAAATAATGTAAATGTAAAATGTATGTGATCTTGTATATCAAAATAAATTAAACGTCAGAGCTTGGCTGAAGGAATACGGGCAGATAATTATAGAGTGTGAGAGCTGGTGAAATAAAAATGCTAATGAGAATGAGAATGGCATTCAATTCGGGCACGATTATGAGAATCGTGCCGATACAGGGGGAACGTTCTGCCACGGCCCGAAACAAGCGGCCGTGCACCGTCATGCAGTTACAAAATGACCGGTGATACGCCGCCGTCATTACGTTCCACGGGCACGATTCTGAGAATCGTGCCTACACAAAAGAAAGCCGTGGTCACGTTCGGCCACGGCCCGAAATTACCGGCTGAGTGGCGGTAAAAGGAGCGGCGCGGCGGGGCGCCGCCATCGGGTCCCAACAAGGCTCTCAATTCCGAGAATCGAAGATAAAGCGGGACCCGTGGGAGCGTGGGGCCACCGCCCGCTTCCTTTAAAACGGGCACAAAACCCTTAGAAAGATAAATCTCCAGAAACCATCACCAGCTCTACAACTCTCTCTCTGCTCTGCCCTCTATCTCGCTCCGACTTCTGCCTCTGCTCGCTTTCTTTTACTCTGACCCCCGCCTCATCCTGGACCACGGACCTGCCTACCCCTTCGGACCAGACCCGGGATCAGCAGCTAAAACTAGAGACAAGCAATCGGACCAGCTCTACAGCGGCTTCATAGACGGCCTCGTTCTACTCCCCAACGCCACTGGAGGACGACATCTCACGCCTCCGTGGATTGTCAGACTTTCACAGTCTTGTGTATCTTACTCTGTCTAATACAAATACATTTGATCAAATGTGCTTTAGAACAACCTACTAAATTAAATTTTAAATAATAATTTATTTTAAAAAAGGTTATACACATTAAGTACCACATAATAGTACCTTTCTAGTAGTTATGATAAAGGTTGTACGTACTACGTACCACATAATAGTACTTTTCTACTAGTTATGGTAAAGGTTGTACGTATTACGTACCACATAATAGTACTTTTCTACTAGTTATGGTAAAGGTTGTACGTATTACGTACCACATAATAGTACTTTTCTACTAGTTATGGTAAAGGTTGTACGTATTACGTACCACATAATAGTACTTTTCTACTAGTTATGGTAAAGGTTGTACGTATTACTCACCACATAATAGTACTTTTCTAGTAGTTATGGTAAAGTTTATGTTTACTTTCAAACTTTAAAAAAAGACAAGACTTAACAGTTTTCCCTTACGTTTTAAACAAAATTTACCTCCCATTACCAATGTACCTATCAGTACTACCTGCGCGACGCCAGGTAGTACTGATCCTGTAGTTAGAGTTGACCTGATCAACATCGACATTTCAGACAGCAATGTCCTAGTAGGAAATAAATATATTATTCCTACAAGGAGAAATCCTTACAATGAATCACTGAGAAACAGCCTTTTCTTTTGCTTAAGCCTACTAATTGTTACTAGCGAAAAAGTACAACTAGATTAGGCCCAGTTGTTTCGCAGAAATCCAAATGTAACAAAGTCATCAAATGGCCACTGAGTGCCATTTCGTTTTTTCACATTTGAAAGATCCCATTAAGCGCCGACTTTCGGTGCGTTTTACCTTTCTTTTTAATTATGATATGCTGAAATATGTCCTTTATGTCTTCTTCTGCTGATCATAATTTGTTTAAAAGCTGAAATAGTCCTCGAATAAGCATTTAACAGGGACATTTAAATTGGCAAATAACAAAATGGCCAGTGGATGACAAACGTAGACTATATTAGACATTACAAAGCAACATTTGATAAAACCCGTCCTAAATGATGCTCGATTTTGAATGTTTGAAAAGATTTTGGAGTTTTTCTTTTTATCGATCGCTAGAAAAACTGAAAATGATTTTTGAATTTGATCTTTTTACATTTAAATGGGTTTTTTTTCCGAAGTCGAATAATAAGCTTCATATTTATGCTAGCAATGATTCTGTCTGAGAACTGTGTCCTACTAAATAACCCTTACTTCAAGTTTTGGATTGTCAACTTTCTGCAATAAATGGGTAGGTACCAAGCGCGGCGGTCCCTTAAATGTTTGGTGACTCACCGAGCAATTCATCAAAAACTTAATGAATATACATATATATAGATTTCATATAAGTGTGTGTATCTTACCTATTTATAGAGAAGATCAATTTTTTAACACTTGTATTATTACGTAATAATAAAAGTTTTTTAAAAAAAGTCTTTTTCTTTTATTATTACGTAATATAAACGTAATAATAAAAGCAAAAGATTAGATAACTTAGAAGCTCTTGAAATCAAAAAATCCCTAAATAATAACGCTAGTATATTGAGTAACCAAATTAATTTATCGTTTAGTCCCATTCTAGATATATTTCCAGTAAACTGCTCTGTTATTGCTGGAATTCCCCCAATTACCCGTCCCCCTTTGTTAACCTCCCACTCAAACACCTAAATTATATTTTTTGTGTATATATCTGTCAACATTTTTTGTCATAGGTTAGTTTTTATATTCTCCTGACGAAGTGTGCTTTCGAAACCGGTAGAGTACAATTAAAATTAAAATGGTCTAAAACAAATTTATATCTTTTTTTTTTTTTTTTAAACTTCCGATTTAGTTGTCCGGGTTAAGTCTTCCCCAAAGGAAAAACTTAACCCTTCCACTCACTTTTCCACAAATGATCATCTAGTCAATCAACATTATGTAAGTGCATTATATAAGCAAAATAAATACAAAACAATACAAGAACAACACGTCAAATCACCAGAGATCAAATGGGAAAATAATTCACCGTCTCCAGATATTTTCATATCAGAGGGTTCGGCTCGGTAGAACTTCTAACAGGGCCTATAAATCCTACTGATTCCTCAACATAAATATTTAAAAAATCTTTTGTTATCCTACATGTATTCAAAATGACCGACTTTTGCATCTTTATATATAATTTTTTTGATAGATCTAATACGCCTAAATTTTTAATTAGAGAGCTAGGTATAATGCCAGTAGCCGAAATAACGAATGGTAATATTTTTATAGTCTGAGAATGCCAAATTCTTTTTATTTCATTTCCTAAATCTGTGTATTTTCTTATTTTTTCACTAACAGATTTTTGAATATTATTGTACTTTTATTATTCACGCCACATTTATTATTACGTCACTCATTTAAAAAGATTATTATAAATATAGAAGAATAGAGATACCAGAATAACTGTATGTAACAGATATGATTACAACACAATAATTAACAAACTTTTCACTTTGCGGCGCGGATGTTTCCTAGGATAATGACCTTTAGTTTGAGGTTTGTGAAATGTGATAAAAAGGCAAGTAAACAAAAGGCTACTTTTTAACTATAAAACAAACAAAACATGTCAATATCAAAAAGGTTCCCAAGGGCTGTATTACAAGACAATTGTATTACTCTCTTGTTCAAACTGTAAGTCGAGAATAATTACTTCGCTGCAGCCCTTTTCTTGGAAATCTTAAGATACTTTCGATTCTCTTCGTGACAACTTCTTGCAGCACGTCGCCCGTCCAGAGGCAATTTTTTCGATACTTTTTGTATAGCTAGGAGCTTCATACAAAATGACCATTCCAAAGCGGGGCGTTTAACTATATCACCCAGAATGGTACGTACCTCGGTTCGAAGCCGTCACAACTCGCGTGGGGATGCAAAGCTTGTTCCGCAATAAATTATTCCCAACTTGATTAATATACTTAGGTTTCATTTTTATTTTTAACATTTAAGATTGTGGGCAATTTTATAATTCAAAATATTATGTAGGAATCAGAGGCGGTCCCTGCCTTAGTGCATTTGTGCACTGCACTGCCAAACATCGATATACGTTAGAAATGTAAATTCGTATATCCACTCACGAAGAATTCACGCAGGATCATTATAATATTCTTACCAATCAAAGTTTGTACTAGACTCCCGCGCATGCGAAAAACAGTGTAATATATCAACCCGTGCATTTTCGGCTTTGCCCGAGACATTCCATGTACCTTCTATAGGCACTGTCTCTAGAGGTCGGAACCGTGAAATGAGCGAGACAGGTAGAGACCCATAACGGCTGTTGATGTGTTAGAGCAGTGGAGATAGAAGCTGGTCGGTGCATTATCGGCGCATGCGCCGAAACATCCTGATATATATCAAAAACCTTAAACATGCGTAAAACGTTTGGAATGCATTAGTTAGGATTGACAGATTTCGAACTAATTAACAATGTTATAATATTCTAGCGTTACCGGCGCGATCTACATATCTGCAAACTTGACAGTATTCATTATTGGCGATTGGTTTTAACGGTTTTTACGAGTTTTGCTCTGCAAAAAGCTTTTTAAAAATGAGTGCTAATGAAAACATTGCGGTTAACATTGATTTTATCAAAATTAACCGAAGTTCATTTAATCCCAACAAACTAGAGATGATTTTGCGAATGCTGACGGAGCAATATCAATTTTACAATTATTTTACAAGTGTAACTTGGTGGAGTGTTTTAGTGAAATAGTGAAACTGTTAAAAATAATTTGTACTATTCCGATGACAACTGTCGAGTGCGAAAGGTGTTTTTCTACGTTGAAACGTGTAAAAACATTTCTGAGGAATACTATGTCCCAAGATCGTTTCAATGCTTTATCAATGATGAGCATCGAAGAAAGTTTGATCTCGTCTATACCAGACTTTAATAATCTTGTAATTGAAGAATTTTCTCAAATGAAAGAGCGACGAATGGATTTTCTCTACAAATGAATTATTTGTACTGGGTATGTAGTTCCCTTTAAATCACTTTATTTTCCTATTTTACATGTTACCATTATTTGTGAAATGCACTGCTGGCAAATTCTGTCACGAGCCGCCTCTGGCAGGAATACGATAAGCTGCAAAAGGTAGTTCAATTTTGTTGGCGGTTCGGCGCACGAGAGATCGTACGAGAGATAGAGACCGACGTACAGCTTGACAAGCTTAACTTTACAGGCGGCCGCAAGAGGAACTAGCGAATAAAAGAACATTTTCATTTTTTTTTATTTTTTCCTTAGAAGATCTATACTAGGTATATAACAAAGTCTATATTAATTATTTTAGTTTTTGAAGTGAAACTTCTTTAGGCGCGTAATGGATTTTCGTGGACGGAGTAAAACCGAGTCAGGATCGACACGAAAATGCGGGTACCCCCACCACCGCTCACCGTTCACCGTTCACTGTTTTCAGTAAAAGCAACAAATCATTAGCATGCGCATAAAAGTTTTTATGTGTTTTATTTAAGTACTTTTTTACTCGGTAGTATAATTTTGTTTGGCGCATGCCTTAGCTGTGGTACAGACGTGGACAGGGCTTTCCTGTACCGTCCGTCCGCCGTTCAGTCTGGTTTACTCGTCCGTCGAGAGCGCTCGCGTCGCGCGCTTTGCCGTTCCATTCGTATTCCAGTATATAAATATTGTTTACTGTCGAGGAAGTTTCACTTCTGTCTTGCGTAGGCTTGACACACCCACTTTTTTTAACTAATAATCACGATATCTATATTGTACTACACATAAATTAAGCATATATATTTTTGACGTACCAAACAGATTTTAAAATATTAAAAATACAATTTTTCGAAGTAGGCCAACATTTCTGGTAAATAAGTAATTGCAAGAAAATAATATAAATGATTCAATAGCATTATTGAAACCATTCCTTACAAGCCTTGTAATATATGCAAAAATTGCTCTTAGAAATGGAGATGATTTTAAATACAGAACAAAAATTATCAAATTCAGCAAATTTATAATCATGCAAGAATCCGGGAGTAGCGAATCTTGTGATGTTGAGTGAATTAGCGACCAAGCCTGTAATGAATACGTCTTCCATTGTAAGGAATGGCTGCTTCAGCGATGCGTGATAAATGGGTAAAGCTAAAGAAGCAGGCATTAGGTACGACGGTCCCATCAAATAGTCAGGGTAAACATCTTCGGGATATTCTTCCAGTGGAACAAAATAACGAGAGTCTTCTTCGCGATCTGGTTTTCTCCAGCGAGTCAAGTCTCCGTACAAGACTTTTCGATCCACGTTTAGTTCATACAGGACATCTAACAATCTAGGCATATTGATGTACATGTCATCATCGACTTTTAGCAAAAAATTGGCATCAGGGCAGTACTCGGAAACCCATTGCAGCATGGACATTGATTTTAGCGTCAGATTTCGGTAATCTTCTTTGAAGCGAGCAAATACCATATCACCGCATTCAAGTCTTTCGGCTTCCAAAGATGTTTGCATACGTTTGTTGTCAGTTTTTCCCATTAGAAAGGCTGCAGCTACATCGCTCCTGCTTTGACCCCACGTTCTTCTGATTTTCATCCGTCTTGTGTAATGGTTTGGGTGAGATATGATCATAAGAACAACTTTGAGTTTCTTTCCCAAGTTGGGACATATTTGTGGATTTGGATAGATAAACCCTGCTACATATCTTTCCTTAGCTGTAATCATTTTAAATATAGGAGTTATCGTTACATTGCGTGAAGAAGGGTTAATCACATTTCTATCAATGAAAACAAAACTATCACTGTATACGAAGTAACAAACAAAATTGCCGATAAAAGTTAGGACTCCAAGCAAAGCAAGACCACAAAACTTTCGACGCTGGATTTCAAGCATTTCTCTGTGTATTCTAATTAGGTCAAATGCCAACTTTAAATAATAACAAAAACGAATAAATGTTTCGGAGAAATGAGTTCTTCGGTGTTGTAACAATCATCCACGAAAATGAAAGTCTACCTTTTCGGACTACTGTCGCAATAAATCAAATTTTATTTTATTTATAGATATCAATACCCGAGGAAAATGAACTCAAACAGAGATGTCAAATTGTGATTTTATGAAAACAATTTAAAATTCTACTTTTGAACATGTGATGAAATATTATTACAAATCAGTGTTTTATATATTGTGGGTAACTACTTTCATTTTCGTATAACCCCACAGGCATCAGATATATTATGTCAGAAAATAATATAATTCAAATATACAGAATATTTCCATTTTGTAATAAAATCCAAATATACAGAATATTTCCATTTTGTAATAAAATTCAAATATACAGAATATTTCCATTTTGTAATAAAATTCATATATATATAGAATATTTCCATTTGTAATAAAATCCAAATATACAGAATATTTCTGATCCGAAAACTAATAACTTTTTTGAAAGTTAATGAAATACACTTTGCAGTTTTATTACTAGAAGTAAACATATAAATAAAAATAATTAATTATTGAAATATTGATTTTTAAATATGAAATATTGATATTGAAATATTGACAAATGAAATTTTTAAATTTGAAATATATTATACTTGCCGCACGTTCCAAACTGGAAGATACTCTCAGTATCGCCCTGGTGCTAGACCACCATTCAGAATTTAAAATTGAAACGTTGTTTGAGATGGCTGTTTGTGTTTGATGACCAGATCTGAATAGCCAGGTACTCCCCCACCCTCCTCGTCCCATCCCCACTACATTCAGCCTCATAAAATACCCCAATCGGTGATGCCATAGTCTCACTGGCTCTTGATGTTTGGCAGCAGTTGAGACTCTTGTGCAGTATTCACATTTAATCAGATTAAAAACAAAATACAAATCTATAAAAAGTTATTACTTTGTAGTTTTGGTGAACTTGTAAGTGGCTATCTACAATATTTACAATAAAACTTCGTAACATTTTCAAAAGTAGAACTCTCAGTTGGTTTTATTAATTTGACATTTGACATCTCGCTCTGAATTAATTTTTGCACGTATATTGAAATACATACAAATATCGTTAGAGTTGATTTATTGCGGCATTGATCCTAAAAACTCATTTCTACAAAACATTTTTTCTATTTTTTTTTATTCTAGGTTGACGTGTGACCTAATTCCAGTATACAGATTCCAGTACATGCTTGACATCCAACGTCGAAATATTGGTAGCCTCGCTTTGCTGGGAGTCCTAAGTTGGTAAATATTCGGAATCGCTGGACAAGGGTTATATGGAATATTTATATATAAAACCTTCTGATTTACCTTAATTTACTATAAAAGGAATCTGACTGCATTTGGGATATTTTTAATTTTAGCATTTTAATTTTTAATTACGTAAATCGAAAATTCACTTTCGTTGTATGGAATGACAGCTGGAATGGTTTCTGTTGATAAAATTTTCTTTTGTTTGTATTCCTGATACGAGTAGCTAGAATTTGAATCATTTCAGAATGCAAATTCTAGTTAGGTACTGTTTTGGCCAAACTCGAAAAATAAAATATTTTTATGTTACTTAAAAAACTTATATTTAGTTATTATTATAATTATTGTTTTATTTAACCTAAACTATAGTAACCTAACCTTTAATAATCAAACCTAAACTAAACTAACCTATATCCTAACCTAACCCAAAATAATCCAACCTAACCTAACCTATAATAATCCAACCTAAACTAACCTAACCTATGTCCTAATAATAATCCAACCTAACCTATAATAATCCAACCTAACCTAACCTAAAATAATCCAACCTAACCTAACCTATAATAATCCAACCTAACCTAACCTATAATAATCCAACCTAACCTAACCTATAATAATCCAACCTAACCTAACCTATAATAATCCAACCTAAACTAACCTAACCTATGTCCTAATAATAATCCAACCTAACCTATAATAATCCAACCTAACCTAACCTAAAATAATCCAACCTAACCTAACCTATAATAATCCAACCTAACCTAACCTATAATAATCCAACCTAACTTAACCTATAAATGTTGGGGAACCTTTAATAACGCCTGCTCGCGTCCCCTTTAGAGTTATATCCCAGTTTTCAAGTAGTTTGTGGGCTACGCTAGGTTTGTATAGACTGGTTTGTAATTGCATTCTACCTAATCCAACCTAACCTAACCTAACCTATATCCTAATAATAATCCAACCTAACCTATAATAATCGAACCTAACCTACAATATTCTAACCTAACCTATAATAATCCAACCTAACCTATATCCTAATAATAATCGTACCTAACCTATAATAATCCAACCTTACCTATAATATCCAATCTATCCTAACCTAAATCCTAATAATAAACCAACCTAACCTAAAATTATCCAACCTAACCTATAATAACATCACCTTTTTTAATTTTTCTATTTTATAAAACATACCTAAATATCTTTATTTTATTTTTCGAGTTTGGCTAAAATAGTACCTACCTAGTATTTGCACATGGTAAAAAATATAGCCACTCGTATCAGGAATACAAACAAAAGAAAATTTTATCAACAGAAACCATTCCAGCTGTCATCCCATACAACGAGAGTGAATTTTCGATTTACGTAATTAAAAATTAAAATGCTAAAATTGAAAATATCCCAAATGCAGTCAGATTCCTTTTATAGTAAATTAATGTAAATCAGAAGGTTTTATATGAGCAGCGTCCTCGTGTGGAGTCCAGAAGCCTCCAGTCAGTTTGTAAGGCTGATCGGGTTGTGTAGGCTTCTTTCGTATCACGACAAGGATTGGCTTGCCGTTGAGATAGATGGAGGTTCGCTTCTCATTAAAAACACTTGTGTTTTTGGTTAATATGTTTAATATATTACACAGAAGAGGGTAGACATTAAACCGAGAGAGAGAAGCGAGAGTTGGATGATACTGGTTATGTAAAATTGAATGCTAATAAGAATAAAACAAAAGATCTCGATCACAACAAACTATATAAAACAAAACACTAATATTTGACGTGAATACAGACACAAGATATTATAGATGCGAAATTAATGACAATATTACACTATGACGTGCCATAGACAAAAAGATTTAATATAAAAGGTGGCACAGACAGAAAAAGATAATGTAAAAGGCTCTACACATCGAGATTATAAAATGAAAAAGTGAAAGAGTTTAGGCTTGAATAAAGTTAAATAAAAAAGGACAATCACAAGATACGACACGCAACATACTCCCGGCTTTGACAAACTAAGTTTGTTAACAAAATCATGATGAAGTCGATGAAAGTAAAGTTCACTGGGTTTCACTATGGAGAATGTCACTGGAGAGTCATTGCATAAATTTCACTGGAGAAAGTTGTAGGAAAGTCACTAAGGTGACAGAGATGATGATGATGCTGATGACGATGATGATGTTGTCTGGTCAACGGGTAGTAGACAGAGCCGGTTGACAGCCCTTGTTACTGTCGATTTAGAGGTAGCGACAGTAGCTGCTCGTGTGATGCCATCAGTGCCAGGGTGTAGTGTCAGAATGCGACCAAGAGCCCACTTGGTAGGAGGTAAGTTATCCTCAAAGAGCAGTACCAAGGAGCCTGGTTGCAGCACGTCTGGGGTTTTGGTCCTCCATTTAGCTCGTTCCTGCAAGAGAGTGAGATACTCCTTAGACCACCTTTGCCAAAAATGTTGAACGAGCTGAGTGGTTCGTTCAAATCTGGAGAGCCTTCCAGAATTCGTAGCGGTCAGGTCCAGTTGAGGTGCAGCAACCAAAGATTCGCCAATAAGGAAGTGACCCGGGGTGAGAGGAGTGAGGTCAGATGGATCGGTGGAAAGGGGGGTGAGCGGACGAGAATTGAGGCATGCCTCGACCTGCGTTAAGACAGTATACAGCTCCTCAAAAGTCAATGACAAGTTACGGAGAACTCTAGTCAAATGATGCTTGGCTGACTTCACTGCGCTTTCCCATAATCCGCCAAAATGGGGAGATCTAGCTGGAATAAAGTGCCATTGAATAGAATGAGAACCAAAAAAATCCGAAAATTCATTCTGAGTCGAAGAGTTCTGCAAAAAAGAGGTTAAGGGCTTGAGATCATTTGAAGCTCCTGCAAAATTCCCAGCATTGTCTGAGTAGATATGAGCACATTTTCCACGTCGTGCGATAAAGCGATTGAAACATTTGAGGAAACCCGTAGTAGATAAATCAGTAGCAAGCTCAAGATGAACTGCCTTGGTAGAAAAGCACACAAAGATACACAAATAAACCTTGAGAGTTGTTTTACTACGAATATTTCCAGATTTAATGTAATAAGGTCCTGCGTAATCAACACCACACGTAAGAAACGGGCGTGTTGGTTGCAGTCTAGACTGCGGTTGGTTCCCCATTAATGGTTGAATTGTTGTAGGTTTTGACCTGAAACAAACTATACATTTACGAAGAACACTGCGTATGGTGCGTCTTCCACAGAGTGGCCAAAATTGTAAACGAATGGATGCGAGTAACGCTTGCGGTCCAGCATGTAACAATTGACGATGGAAATGATTTATGATTAGGTTAGTAAACTGGTGATTGGAAGGTAAAACTACAGGATGTTTTTGATTATAGGTGAGGTTTGCATTTGATAGACGTCCGCCAACGCGCAGTACGTTCTCCGAGTCTAAAAATGGGTTCAATGAGAGAAGTTTACTATTTGACAAAAGACATTTTGATTTTGACTGTAATGCCTTTATATCTGATGCAAAGCATTGCCTTTGAACTATTTTAACAAGCGTTGTCATTGCAGTAGTTAGTTCAAGTACAGTTAGTGTTGTTGTTTGAGATTCAAACTTGCGGAGAGCATTAGTTTTGAAACGAATACAATAAGCTACTACTCTTTGCAATTTATGTAAAGTAGAATAACGATCAAAGATGTCAGTGTTATGTATTTGTGTTATGAATGCTTGAGTAGTGGTTTTCTGTTCCGGAAGTTCTGGTGAATCTGGGATGACGGTAGTTGGCCAATGTGTCTCATTTTGAGATAGCCATAGAAGACCATTCCACCAGAGGTTGCAAGATGCAAGATCCATTGGAGAAACGCCTCTAGATATGAGATCAGCAGGGTTTAGTTTGGTTGAAACATGTCTCCATTGTCCATGAGAGGTTGTGTCTTGAATCTCCGATACACGATTGGCGACAAAGGTTTTCCATCGTGCGGGCGATGCGGCGATCCACGCGAGAGTTATCGTAGAATCGCACCAGTAAGAGGTGGATCCTTGAAATGTTAATGAGTCTGTTACCTTCTTCATGAGTTGAGATAATAAAAGAGCTCCTGATAGTTCTAATCTAGGCAAGGAGATTTTTTTCAGAGGCGCCACTCTTGAGCGAGCGCATAGCAATCTGCAGATCCAGATGCCGTTTTCGAATGTCCGTATGTAAATACATGCTCCATATGCGCGTTCTGATGAATCGCAGAATCCGTGTAATTCAAAATATTCCTTAATTGTAGGTACATGTCTAGGTATAGATATTAGATTAATGTCTTTCAACTGATGTTGAAAGTTGAGCCATGAAGTTTGAATATGACTTGGAACGTCTGAATCCCAGTCAATTTTTAATTGCCATAAATCCTGGATGAAAAATTTTGCAGTGATATTTATTGGAGCAATTAGACCGAGAGGGTCGAATAGTTTTGCGATTTGTGACAAAAGATTTCTTTTAGTTATAGATGAATTTACAGATGATGTAGTAGGTTGATATCTAAGTTTATCCAGAGTAGAATTTCAACTCAGACCGAGTGTTTTGGAGGTTTCAGATTTTCCCAGTAATGTCGAATCGACAGACTGATTGAGGGATTTTTCGTCTGCGATGAGATTGTCGTCATTGGATTTCCATTTTCGTAGATTCATACAGGCAGAACTTAATATAGAATTTATACTATACTTGAGTTTTAGCGTTGTCTCAAAATCATTACTTCCTGTAAGGAGATCGTCGACGTAAAAGTCATGTAGGATGCGCTGACTTGCGTCTGGCGACGATTCTTGTGAATCCAGTGCTAGTTGCCGTAGACATCTTGTCGCTAAATACGGAGCTGATGCCGTACCGTACGTAACTGTGTTGAGTCTGAAATGAGACAATTTGTTTGAAGATGGGTTTGACCAAACAATTCTTTGTAAATCACGATGTTTGGGAGTTATTAAGATCTGACGGTACATTTTTTCTATGTCCGCAGATATTACATATCTGTAGGTTCTGAAACGTAGGATTATTGAAAGGAGATCATCTTGAACGGTCGGTCCAACCATGAGGATGTCATTTAGAGAGAGCCCTGAGGAGGTTTTCGCAGATCCATCAAACACGACCCTCAGTTTGGTGGTTTCGCTGGATTCACGTAGAATAGAATGGTGAGGTAAGTAGAAATGATGGTTAGAGGATGAAGTGTTGTCCTTAATAGATATTTCAGACATATGGTTTAGGTGAATATATTCATTCATGAATTCAGAGTATTGCAATTGTAGTGGAGGTGAGAGTTTCCGTTCAACGGAGAGCCATCGTTTTGTAGCTGTGTTTAGCGAAGAACCCAAGTCTTGTGGGTTTCCCTTGAGCGGAAGCTCCACGATGAATCTACCATCTTCATTTCTGTAATGTGTGTCAATGAAGTGTGATTCGACAGCCTTTTCTTCCAAGGACTGAGGTGGATGAGAAAGGTTTTCTTCCATATGCCAGAATTTAGTCATGAGATCATGAAGGGCATTGTTGTCTTTAATGGAAAATAAAGAAATACCTTCGTCAGCTGGTGTGTCGGTGTGTGTAATTACCCAGCCGAAAGCGGTTTGTTGAAGTTGCATTCCTGAGATGTTTGTTCGAGAAACAGCAAAAGTATTAACACAGTAAGGAGGGAAAGTTGAAAGGATTGACTTAATTTGGTGCTTGGTGTGATGATTGCTGATTTCTCCTGTGGTGGCTTGGGTGATGATTGCTGGTGCAATCCGGCTCGAAGGACCATGAGCAGCGTCCTCGTGTGGAGTCCAGAAGCCTCCAGTCAGTTTGTAAGGCTGATCGGGTTGTGTAGGCTTCTTTCGTATCACGACAAGGATTGGCTTGCCGTTGAGATAGATGGAGGTTCGCTTCTCATTAAAAACACTTGTGTTTTTGGTTAATATGTTTAATATATTACACAGAAGAGGGTAGACATTAAACCGAGAGAGAGAAGCGAGAGTTGGATGATACTGGTTATGTAAAATTGAATGCTAATAAGAATAAAACAAAAGATCTCGATCACAACAAACTATATAAAACAAAACACTAATATTTGACGTGAATACAGACACAAGATATTATAGATGCGAAATTAATGACAATATTACACTATGACGTGCCATAGACAAAAAGATTTAATATAAAAGGTGGCACAGACAGAAAAAGATAATGTAAAAGGCTCTACACATCGAGATTATAAAATGAAAAAGTGAAAGAGTTTAGGCTTGAATAAAGTTAAATAAAAAAGGACAATCACAAGATACGACACGCAACATTATGTATAAATATTTCATATAACCCTTTTCCAGCGATTCCGAATAATTACCGAATATTTTGACGGTGAAGCAAACTGTGTATTTGAATGTACTTATTTTTATACATAAAATTAACTTAGGGATGATGTCTAAGGAACTGAAAAGAAAAATAAATTACAATAACGAGATACACGGACACGGGACGAGAAATTCTAAGCAAATTAGATTGCCAACAAGAAAAAAAACAAGCACCCAAAAATCTCTGATGTACCAGGCCGTTCAACTCTATAACAAAATTCCGAAGGAAATTGCTGTGATATAAAATATTAATAAGTTCAAAAATGAATTAAGAAAATATGTCTATCTCAATTATTAATGTTTCTTTTTTTGTGACTTTATTGAAATATTTAAAGAAAGATTATGTTTGCCAAACAATGTACATGTTTATATGTTTATAAAACTATTAGCACACACGAAGATGTGAGCTAACTTAAGATTAATAAATAAATAAAATAAATAGATATTCAGTGGTAGTTTTATTTTCATTAGAAATATGATAAACTTTTCTTCGCGCAACTTGACGATAACTCCAATATTTAAAATGACTAAAGCTGGAGAAATATATGTAGCAGGGTTTACCTACCCAAATCCACAAATATGTCCCAACTTGGGAAAGAAACTCAAAGTTTTTCTAGTAGTCATATCTAGCCCAAATCATTACGCAACACGGATGAAAATCAGAAGAACGTAGGGACAAATCAGGAGCGATGTAGCTGCAGCCTTCTAATGGGAACAACTGGCAAAAAAAGCATACAAACATCTTTGGACCAGCCGAAAGACTTGAATGCGGTGATATGGTATTTGCTCGCTTCAAAGAAGATTACCGAAATCTGACGCTAAAATCATTGTCCATGATGCAATGGGTTTCCGAGTACTGCCCCGATGCCCATTTTCTGCTAAAAGTCGATGATGACATGTACATCAATATGCCTGTATTGTTAGAAGTCCTGTATGAACTAAACGTGGAACGAAAAGTCCTGTACGGGGACTTGATTCGCTGGGGAAAACCATTTCGCAAACAAGACTCTCCTTATTTTGTTTCACTGGAAGAGTATCCCGAAGATGTTTACCCCAGTCCTGGATTTGTCAATAGGCCTTATAGGCCGCGGCCTAGGGGCGGCAGAGTTCAGGGGGCGGCACTCGCTCGCTTTGGTAAGCCGTGTATGCGATTATAAACAAAAAAAGTCCCTGTGGATAGACATAGTTTTATGACTATTAGACGATAAATATCATTTTTGAAAGGCGCTAATTCCTAGTACTTTAGTTAGATAGTTCGTTATATTGATGCCACTGCCCGTACGGCAAGGTGGCGGGCGGCGGATCGGGGGCGGGTGATGTGATGAACAGTCCGTACGAACACATAATATACCGTATCACGCGCGCGCCGGGCCGGCCGGCAGTGCAAAGCGGCAGTTTCGTGTGTAGTCCAAGCGATGACCGTAAAAATCCCATCCCATAGGCCACATGAACCAAATTAGTACTGGGCTTTAACCCCAAATAAGATTAGTTAAAAAAACGCATTCATCCAGATTTCGGCCCGGGAGGAGTCCTGGAAAGCGACGACTCCCGGTGTCATTTTTAAGATGAAAATATCCGACGTGCCACATTACCAAAACTAACGGCAAAAGTTGATTGCAAATTTGTTATGAAAAAAAAAATCGTTCGGCCAACTTTTGTGTGGGGAGAAGTACCTAACAAATGACATTGTAGGTATCCTCCAGATGCGGCAAAATATCTCATCGGCCACACGAATGAAATCGATGTCAGAATTTAGATAAAAATTCGTTCGGCCAGCTCAACACGAAAACTCTCCAAATCATAAGTCTTGTATTCTCGCTTTAAGATCTAGAGGTTTGATTCACGGTTGTATTTAATCTTCACTAACTGCCCAACTATTGGAAGAACATTTTAAAGAGGGTCGTTGCTGTAATGAAAGGATTGGCATCAAGAGGTCTCGTTTTCAGAAGAAGTAATGAAAAATTTGGTGACCCGCACAGTGGGAATTACATAATGCTACTTGAATTAATAGCAGAGTTTGATCCATTTTTAGGCAAGGATATTGAAAGACATGCAAACCAAGGATCTGGAATTACTATCTGAAGCTACCTATCAAAAACTGTCTGGGACGAGTTCATTTGCTTAATGGCTGAGAAAGTACTGAAATGCATTAGTGATGAGATAAAAAAAACGAAATACTTTTCTTTAATTGTAGACTCTACACCGGATGCAGCACACGTAGATCAACTGACACTTGTGATTAGATATGTTTTAAATAATGGAGAGCCATGTGAGAGATTTCTTAAATTCTTACCTTCTGTAGAACACAAGGCTCAAGATATGTTTGATGCCATTACTTTAGAGCTAGAAAAGTTGAACATAAATCTAGAAGACTGCCGTGGTCAGTCATATGATAATGCCTCGAACATGTCAGGAATTTATAATGGTTTACAAGCCAAAATTCAAGAACAAGCACCACTTGCCATGTTCGTCCCTTGTGCAGCTCATTCATTAAATTTGGTGGGAACCTCGGCCGCTGAGTCTTGTACAGAAGCCTGTCACTTCTTCATGTTGCTGGAAGAGGTAAATACTTTGTTTGTGAAGTCAACCGATCGTTGGAAAAAATTGGCTAATGAAATAAGAAAACGAAAGACGCTGAAGAGAGTAAACCTCACAAGTTGGTCAGCAAGAGCAGATGCCTGTCAAAGTGTAAGAGATACATGGGATGAAGTACTTACGGTTTTAAAAATGATTGAAAATGACGCTACACAGAAACCCATCCCACAAATTGAAGCAAAGGGAATTCGCCTTAAATTGGAAAAACTGGAAACGGCATTTATGATCGTATTTTGGAATGCTATTTTGTACCGATTAAATCAAGTGAGTGCTCAGATTCAGAACTCATCTGTTGATGTACTGACGGTATCTGATCTTTATGGATCTCTTCTCGAATCAGAGCGAGAAAACTTTGATTTTTTCGAAAAAAGTACAATTGAAATGAGCGCACTTAAGCAATATCAGGGCGAAATTAAGAGTAAGAGGAACCCTAAGAGAAAAAACTTCATAGACGAAGCATCAAATGAGGAAATTGAAACAACCTCCAGAGACTCTTTCAGAGTCAACATCTTTTTGGTAATTCTGGACAGACTGAGAGCTGAATTAGAGAAAAGACATGGTGCATATATAATCTTTAAAGAAAAAATTTCATTTTTAACAAGAATGAGTGAACTTTCAACACAAAGAGTCTCAGAAAAAGCTCAGTCTCTTATGCAATATTACTGTAATGATTTAGAAGACGATTTAGTTCAGGAATGTGTACATTTTTGTAGTCACATTTCCTCTAATAAGACGGCAGAGAAACCTGAATCGACATCATTACTGAATCTTTTTAAGTTTTTGAGGAAACAATCTCTGTGTAATGTTTATCCAAACTTGGATATAGCTCTCCGCATTGCACTTTGCACCCCGGCCACAAATTGTTCTGGAGAAAGGAGTTTTTCCTGTTTAAAGCGTGTGAAAAATTACCAAAGATCTTCACTGTCGCAAGAAAAACTTAACTCTTTGGCTCTTCTGAGCATTGAAGCAGACTTAATGAATACTATAAGCTATGAAGATATTATAGATGATTTTTTCAATAAAAAACCCGAAAAAAATTGTAATTCTTGTTATTAAATTTTACTAATTAAATTAAATTGTAATAATTCGTTTGTTTATTTTATTTTTGAATACCTACTTCCTACATTTGAATATTTATTTTGAAAATTGTGTGTCACCTAATGGCAGCCTAAAAGTGAGTGATTATGTTTTTTATTTTTTTTAAATTTTTATTTTTTATTTTATTTTTATTTTTTATGATAGATATTATCGGTGGCAATTTTCAAGAAGGGGGTAGGGGGCGGCGCAAACGAAGTGGCCTATACTTGTGAAAAGTACAAATACGGCCCTGGTTTACCCTGACTATTTGTTGGGACCGTCGTACCTAATGCCTGCTTCTTTAGCATTACCTATTTATCACGCATCGCTTAAGCAGCCATTCCTTACAATGGAAGACGTATTCATTACAGGCTTGGTCGCTAATTCATTCAAAATCAAAAGAGTCACTACTCCCGGATTCCTGCATGATTACCAATTTGATGAATTTAATCATTTTTGTTCTGTATTTAAAATCATCTCTATTTCTAAGCGCAATTTTTGCAAATATTACAAGGCTTGTATGGAATGGTTTCAATAATGCTATTGAATTATTTATATTATTTTCTTGTAATTACTTATTAACCAGAAATTTTTTTTATTTTTTTTTTATTTAAAAATATATTTCTTTTATACAAAAACATAAATATGTTAAATTACAACAAAAAACTAATTACAATAAAAATGTTTTCTTTTTAACGTAACTACCCAATTCAAGAGAGAAAAACGTTTCTCGTGTTTGATTTGGGGAGTAGTGCCATTACAATATATTATATTGGGTAAAGAAAAGAAAGAAAGTTTTTATTTACAAAGTAAGAAATAAACAAAATGTATAAAGCTTGATAATAAAAGTATAGATAATTAAAATAGACTACAATAGATGTTACTAAATTAGATAGATAGTAAATGTAAATAAATATAAGAATATATTTATTTACATTGAACATTAATTTAAGAATAAAAATAAAATAAAATAAAATAATATTATTACATTTCGATTAATAAGTAGGTAGTAGGTGGTATAAGTACATGTAGTTATTTTATTCATTTGGAGTAAACAGAGCTGATAGTATTGCAAGCGGAGGTACATAATAAGTTGCGACAATAATCTGTTGGTGGCTCGAATGCTGATATAATATTAGAGGATATGGTAAAAGACGAAAAATATATTTTTTTTAGTTAATAAATTTTATGAAATAGTTAATGATATACTGAGTATGTAGGTACGATTAAAATTTGAATTTGATCAATTACTACTAATATGTACCTGTTATCAGTAGATATGTAAAAAATCAAATTAAAATTTATAATTATTATTTGGTTGATCAAGAAGTTGTTTTATTTGTAATTTAAAGGCTTTATAATTTTTTTCAGATTTGATTTTATATGGGAGTGCATTAAAAAATTTTATACCTTGGTAAGAATAATGGTGTTGAGAAGCGCTCATTTTAAATTTAGGGATTTCTAAATTGCCACGTGATCTTGATCGGTTACTTATTTTTGGAAATGTTATTGTAGGATTGAAATGATCTTTATGAGTTTGTAACAATGAGTTCTTTTTGAATATATTATTTAGACTGAGAACCCTAAAAGAGTTGAATAACTGTGTTGTTGGAAATATAGATGGTTTACGTAGGATGACTTTTAGAATCAACCTCTGTGCCTTTTCTGCGGGTAAGAGGTTAGTTTTGAAAGTCCCCCCCACCCAATTATACTATATTGGAGAATAGATTGGGCAAGAGAGAAATAAATAGTTTTAATCATATTATATGATAGGATGTTTCTCAATCTAATGAATAAGTAAATAAGTTTTCTTACTCTGGTTGCCGTATTTTGGACTTGTTCGTTCCATTTTAAGTGTCTATCTACTATGATACCCAGATATTTTATACTATTTTTGCATGTTATTGGTAAACAATTTACATTGCTGCATTCTTTTTTATTTTCACACTGTGATGAATGGATTTTAATTGTTATATTGTTTTCGAAATTTTTTTCCTGCAAAGAGAATGGGATGAAATATGTTTTCTCGGTATTTAGTGAGAGACAATTTAGGTCGAACCATGTTTTGAGTATGTTTATATTGATATTGGCTATCCTCATTGTTTCCTCCCACGATTTTCCTTTAGTGATAACTACAGTGTCGTCTGCGTAAGATATGATATTTCCAACAATGGGAAGAGTGAACATTTGATTTACATATATAATAAAAAGGATTGGACCGATGACAGTTCCTTGCGGTATGCCAAAAGATGAGGTTTTGGATTCACTAAGGGTATTATTGATTTTGACATATTGAAATCTCTCTTTAAGGTAACTTTGGAACCATGATAGCACTATTCCGTCCAATCCAATTTGTTTTAGTTTCTCAGTGAGTTTTGAGTGTGATATGCTATCGAATGCTTTGCGGAGATCAATGAAGATTCCAAGACACTTTTCTCCATTATCTAATTTTTGCATTATTGTTGATGTCAATTTAGCAATCGCATCCTGTGTGCTGAGATTGTCCCTAAATCCAAACTGGTTTGGGCTCATTATCATCTTATCTTTTAAGTAGTTGTTGAGTTGTTTTTTAACAATTTTTTCATAGATTTTTGCTATATTTGATGTGAGTGCTATCGGACGATAGTTAGAAGTGTTTTTTTCGTCACCAGATTTAAAAACAGGGGTCACAATAGTCTTCTTATAGTTGTTCGGGAATATGCCCTTCTTCAGACTTACATTTATTATATGAGCAATTGGTTTGCTGATTATCTCACGTACAGTTTTTAATGTTTTTACAGTTATGTTGTCGTAGCCAGGGCTTGCTGATCCTCGTAAACTTATTATAGCGTTTTCAACTTCTTTATCAGTTACTGAAGCAAATGTGTGGAAACCTTCTTCAAAAGTTGGGTTTAGCTCTGGTTGTTGAGTTTGTTCTTTGTCTAGGATAATATTACTAGCAAGATTAGCGCCGACATTAACAAAATAATTGTTAAAGATGTCACCACAAAGTTTTGGGTTTTTTTCTGTGTCAGTATTGATTCCTTGATGAGTAATTTCTTTGGGAAATTTTTGTTTTGTGCTTTTGTTGATTATTGTTTTGATAATTTTCCAGAACTCTTTGCTGTCTTGACCAGCATTTTTTAATTTATCACGAAAATATTTTTCTTTAGTCAGTCTAATTAAAAGCGTAAGTTTGTTTCTGTATTTTTTGTAGAAAGTAGCGATTTTTTCGTCGTTAGGGAATTTTTTAGACTGGTGATAGTATTTTTCCTTATTTCTGATTGAAATCACTAATCCATGGGTTATCCATGGCTTTATTAATCTGTGTTTAGATTTTGTTTTAGAATTAAGTATTTGCGTAGAAAGTTTTATGTGATTTAGGAAAACAGTTTCGAAATTCTCTGCACAAGTATTTGGATTTTCCGATTCAATTATTGATGCCCAGGTTTCCATTTTAAGATTTGTTTCTAAAGTTTTCATATTTAAATTTTTTTTTTCTTGTTTTTTTTTGTAAGTTTTGTTGGGGTTGGTACTTTTTTTGTCTATGTTGTTAACGAATATGCAGGTGTAGTGGTCAGTTATGCTGGTTTTCCATAATATCGACATGTTTTTTTCAGTGTTATTTGAGTTGCACCATATGTGATCGATACAGGAAGGGATTTGTCCGCTGATATTTCGTGTTGCATTATTTATATATGATTTATAGTTTAGCGATGCCATTACATTTATATAATCATCTTTCGTTTTGCTTTGTACCCAGTGTCCGATATTAATGTTAATGTCACCAACAATAATATTAAAGGTACTTTTTTGACTCAGTAATAATTTTTCGATTTCTATAATGAAATTTGTGGGATTCGATCCGTGCGTCCGGTAGATGGCAATAATATGGTACATAATTTCGTTCACTTTTACACTCAGCTGTAAACAGTTTGCTAATTGCATTTTAATATCTGTGACAGTCACATTGTTATATTTATTTAGAATGAACACCGCGATACCACTGGTTTTATTAATATAGGTAGTTGATGAAAAATATGTGTAATTCGGAATACTGTACAGTGTGTCAGCGTTATTTATATTTAAGTGCGCTTCTGTTAAAACAATGAGGTCCGGTAATGTTTCAAGAAGGTTTAGTGTTACTACAAACTCATCTAGGTTTTTTTTTAAACTTCGGATGTTTTGGTGAAGAACAATGAAAGCACTGGGGACTTTTTTTAGCAGATCTCTACAATGTTGTGAATCTTCGCAAATGTGCTGTGAAACATCTGGTAATTTGTCAATTTCCTCGCCTAGAAAATCATCCATCACTTATTCATAATCGATTCTCTGTTGTGCTATGATAACCATTCGTTTTCGGTAAGTACATTTTTCGCTATTAGCACTGTGTTCAGTATTGTTTTTTGTTCCGAATAAATTGTTGTTTTTGTCGCAGTTGTAGCATTTGACTATATCTTTCGTTTTTTCGCATTCACTAAATTTGTGGTTTTTTGCACAGTGTATGCATCTAGGCTTATTCATTGTGTTCAGGCACCTTAGTGATGTATGTCCGAAACCAAGGCAGTGGTAACATTGCATTAAGGGATTGCAATCTTCTATGTGCGCTCGGACAAAACCAATATTGACCCTTTGTTTATCAAGTAATATCTTTCGGATTTGGCCTGTTGTTTCTATTATTACATTGCGCAGTTGGTCACTTTTCTTGTTTTTCAATATTTTAGTTACTTAATTGAATCATTTGGGGCATCACTTAGTTCATTGTTTTGCAGCAAAAGGTCGTTAAGAAAATTATCTTCATTATACTCCCCTCCCACACCTTTAATGACCATGCACGGTCTCTTCTTTTTTTAATTCTGTAGCAGATATTCCGTTTTTATTTTTATTTATTTCCGTTTTTAGTTTGTCTGCATCTTCTTTTTTCGAGCAAGTCATAATTATTTTATTGTTTGATGCTTTTTTGATCCCATTTATACCAATTCCTAGGTTAGGTGCTTTGATTGTTTTAGTAATAATTTTCTTTATGTCCTCAGATGTTTCTTTGCCTTCTGCAGCAATCATAACGGCATATTTGGGTTCTTCGATTTGTACCGTTCGTTCTTTTAGTACCATTGCGTACGATTTTGGTTCATTATTTTTTTCGAGTTTGGTGATAACTTCTTTTTGAAGATCTATTATTTGTTCCTGGAAATTGTTTCTCTCTTGTTTCCATGTTTCTTCTAATAGGTTTATGGTTAATTCGAGATTATTTCGCACTTTCGAGTCTTTTACGGTAGTTATATTTTTTAGGTCACTTTTTATGTTTTCGATTAATTTTAGTACGTCCATAATGTGGTAAAACTTGAGCAGCCGTGCACAAAATACACGTCACTCCGGGTCAAACTATGTGACAATACTGAAAAATATTGGCCTACTTCGAAAAATATATTTTGAATATTTTCAAAATCTGTTTGGTACAGAATCTATGCTTAATGTATGTGTGTAGTACAATATAGACAACGTGATTATGATTAGTTAAATACTAAAATAATTAATATAGACTTTGTTATCTACTTAGTATAGATTTTCTAAACACAAAATAAAATAAAAATTAATCTACTTTCATTCGCTAGTTTCTCTTGCGGCCGCCTGTAAAGTTAAGCTTGTCAAGCTGTACGTCAGTCTCCAACCAAAATAATGCATAAAGAGATTGTCTTTGATTTAATGAAAAACAAAATTGAACAACATTTTACAGCTTATCGTATTCCTACATAATATTTTGAATTATAAAATTGGGTTCCATGATATCACAGTGACAATTCAACACACTTTTAAAACGTGATATAGTCATTAGAAACGATGAAAAACAATTTTAAACTTAACCTAACCTAAATTAACCTACTTAACCCAGTTAATAAAGTTTTTGTTTCATCACTTTCCATAACGTAACTTTTTAAAGATGTGATGAATTATCATTTTGATGATTTATCCGGTCACCATAAAATTGCACACTTAAATGTTAAAAATAAAAATGAAATCTAACTAAACACATTAATCTGGTTGTGAATAATATTTATTGCGGAACAAGCTTTGCATCCCCACGCGAGTTGTGACGGCTTCGAACCGAGGTACGTACCCATAAATTAATATACCACTCTCTAGATCGATATCTTCGGGCTTTTTGTATCGAACAGAATTATACAGTACTTAACCACAGATATACAAGCAGTACCTACCGTGCGGAAAAGAGCAGTAGACAAGATAGAAAAAACTCAAGGTCATCTAAAAATAAGATGCAACCATAGACAATATAATTGTTCTCGGCCTACTCCATTCATTCACTAGCCCAAAAAAATATTTTAAAAATAAAAATGTCCTTGAAGCAGAAAAATGTCGAAATATTTTCCAAGGGCAAGGTTCATCTGACTAAGAAAATAAACTTTTACAGTGCATTTCCTTAAGATGAAACTTGTTAATCTGAGAAGAAGAAACCCAAAATGACAAGAAATTTGCAAAAACACTGAAGAAAATTTCCAAAACATGATTGTCCGATAGTACGACGAAGAATTCCGACATTTTTTAGCCTCATGAACTCGTGGTTACATATATTATGTTTAAAAATCTTTAATTTCACCAAAACAATAAGATAATACAGGATAACACTAATCAATAACATGAATAAGTTTATCGATATAATAAATAACATTTATACGTTGTGGAGGAAGACATATGCCAAGTATGAAGCATTATTCAAAAAACCGAACGAATAACCTAAAAACAGTCAATTCACTTTAAACTTGAACTTACGTAGGTAGGTTGAATATATGTTTGTAACTCGCTAACACTATACTGGCTTATATTGTATTTTTATCACGAACAACTTTAACCATCAATATTTTCGACGGAAATGATAGTATTTCGGCAGCAAATGACAACCCGCGTGTATAAATAAACCACTCACGGCAAAATTCCGTCATCTCTTTCTGTTACACGAGTCATGATGGTAGAGAGCGAGATATCAAACCAATCCTTCTGCTCTAACCAATGAGATCTGAGCTTTTAGCCATATTATCACAGACATAGGAATTAATAGACGAGAAGATAATGGCGAGGGGTAAAATCAACTGTTGAAGAACGAAGGGCGTAAGGCTGACTGTGATTCGTCAATAAATCAATCTGACAGTAAATAGGCATCTCGCATTATAATATCACCATTTACTTCTTAAAAGTAAAATCTGCTTTGGAATGAATAGACATTTTTACATGGGAGCGCAAATTACTCGCCACGTTATGAACAAATTTGCGAACTCCAAATTCGGCAAAAAAATTCGGTTGTATTTTCAGAGTCGATTATTTCGTTTACGTATTTAGTTAAGACACTCTTATAAATGTTCATAATTTACTTCCCAGCAACCAACCAGCTTTGTGTTTCGCGTCCAGACGTTTCTCGATATGATAATAGTATAATATGTTTCTAAAACTGATCTATATTATACGATGTGAATATGCTTAAAATAAAGTAAAATAATGCTTATATATGGAATGTAATACGACAATTGGGTTTATTCTCTTTTTCACATCTATTTTTACAAGTTTTCATAGTACAAGTCAACATTTTGCCGTGTGATTTCGTAAAATGAACCGATGATGCCTCGACCATAGTTCGCACAAGAATGATGACGTCACGTTTTCAAATTTCACTTGAGGTCATACGCCAGCCCAGCCGGTTCCAATGGAACCGGTATGGGGAGTGGGGATAATACGCTTTTAATCACTTAGGGCAGGTCTACTAATATTCATATGTCTATGCATATTATTCGTTTTCTATAAGAATTTTGAGGTGGGCGTGGCGGTTTCAAATGGGTTTCAAGGCCAAAGCTTAGTTAAATGCCCCTGTACGTACCATTCTGGACGATATGGTTAAACGCCCCGCTTTGGAATGGTCATTTTGTATGAAGCTCCTTGCACAGATCGCTAAACCGTCATAGTACACAAAATGTATCGAAAAAATTGCCTCTGGACGGGCGGCGTGCGGCGCGAAGTCGTCACGAAGAGAATCAAAAGTATCCGAAGATTTCCAAGGAAAGGAAAGGGCTGCAGTGAAGTAAGCAGACCATCGAACACGTGGTCAACGAATGCCCTCTGCATTCATTCCCCAGCGGGATTAATGAGGTCCACATGGCGACGCTTGAGGCCCTAGACTGGCTCGCAGACCTAGATGTCCCCCTCTGACCCCCCACCATACGAAAGAAGAAGAAGAAGTGATTCATTGTAAGGATTTCTCCTTGGAGGAAAAATATATTTATTTCCTACTATAGGACATTGCTGTCTGAAATGTTGATGTTGATCAGGTCAACTCTAACTACGGGATCAGTACTACCAGGCGTCTCGCAGGCTTTGCTTAAAACGTAAGGGAACTCTGTTAAGTCTTGTCTTTTTTTACAGTTTGAAAGTAAACGGAAACTTTACCATAACTATTAGAAAAGTACTATTATGTGGTACTTAATGCGTACAACCTTTGTTTTATTTTTTTCAAAAAATGAATTATTATAAAAATTTTAATTTAGTAGGTTGTTCTGAAGCACATTTGATCAAATGTATTCGGGTGTTTATTAAAATATGACATTTACTATTTATTTCAGTTTATTTTTTGGGTACAGTGATCTGAAAAGGTAGTAACAATTTACTGTTGTCTATACTTTTAAGTCTATCTATTTTAATGTAGAACATTTGAGACAAAATATTATAATAATTGGATTAGATAATATTCTCGAATATCTCAATTTTTTGCACATCGCAGTTTTTTTGTGAAAAATCACCCCAAAGGTGCTGCACAAATATTACTTGATAGGATTTAGCTTGACCTAGCGCCTATTCACATATGAAATATTACTACCTTACTGTTTTGCAACAAACACCAAAATAGATCTATCGGGTTTTTGAGGATTGTCTTTATAACTAAATATAGTTTTTTTATTAATTATTATATTGGTTAGCAAGTAAACGAGATAAATCTGTTTTCAAGCTGAAGTACTTTACTAATTTTTTGAGTTTTTCGAATTCAGATGTAGAAAGTTATTTACCTTATTTTGAACATCTAGCGTGCAAAATTCATCAAGAAGTAACAAAATTCTGCCTTTAGGGGGTGAAAAGGGAGACGTGAAGGTTTTTCAAAATCTGTGTGCGAAATTTCATCATAGAAAAAAAACATAGTTACCTGCATGTATATTTATGAATGATTTTGTTTCAGATACTTGCTTGATTTTTAGCACAAGGTCTTTGCAGACCGAAAGGGAACAAGCATGAGCGTGCAACTGATTCAAAAGATTATCAAATTTGGAGCTTTTTTCTTAATCGTCAATATAATCTGCCACAGATACTTTAATGGCCACTTTGTTTTCAAAGACGTGTACAAGCATTATCAAGGGCAAAAAAAACATGAACATTTCCAAGTATTTCGAAATGAACAAGCTAAGGAGTATTACGTTGCTGGGTTCTCCCAACCGAGTCCCCAAATCTGTGCTGATTTTGGATCTAATTTTCGACTCTTGATTATAGTTACATCCCCTCCAAATCACCAAAAAGAACGGAACAGAATAAGAAAGACTTGGGGAGAAAACAAAAATGATTTCGCAATCGGCTTTTTAATGGGTCACACCGACAACAAACACATAAACCAGTCTGTGATTAGTGAAAGCGCCTCCTTTTCTGACATTATTATAACGAATTTCAAAGATGGTTTTAAAAACCAGACGTTTATAGCAATAGCAATGATGCAATGGGTCGCTGAGTACTGCACGAAGGTTAAGTTTCTGCTAAAAGTCGATGACCATATGTATATCAACATACCGAGGTTATTTCACTTCTTGAATAATATAGACGAAGATGAAAACGCAATATACGGTGAGCTTGTGGAGTTAGTGAAGCCTGTGCGCTATCGCAACTTCCAATATTACGTTTCCAAACAAGAATATGAATGGACTTTTTACCCAGACTATATATTAGGTCTGTCTTACGTTTTGCCTGCGTATCTTGCTCCAATTTTCTACAACGCATCCCTAGACAACTTGTTTCTGTGGATTGAGGATGTTTTCATGACGGGCTTGGTGGCTGAATCTCTCAACACCAGTAGAATTAATGCCCCCGCGTTCTCAAACTTGAAACCTTTCGGAAAGGGGGGACCCTGTTCTGTTTATTGGATCGTCTCTAGTGACGTGGAAAGGTTCGTTAAACAACTATCGATTTGTGATAACAAATGGAGGATTCAAGCTTCGGGAATAATATAATTATTAGTGAGACATGATTTCTCAAGGCCATTGGCCGTGTTACGTTATTTGCCTTTTAGTCGATTGAACCGTGCCATGTTTCCTTATCTTTCTTGAGCTAATTTTTTGAACAGACTTCCAGTGTCCACCATCTTTCCTGATGATGAACAATGAAGGACTGTTCGAAATGTTGATTTAAGGGATATTACGATGTGATCATAGATATCACTGCCAATCGTCTTAAGTTAATTGTCTTTTGGATAGTTACTGTGCAGCAGGGTTTTAAACGGGCTTTCAGTGTTCATTGTCTGCCCTGGTGACGGGTACTAAAGGGGTACCTAAGGTTGATTTTACGAGGAAGAGTAACACAGACAACCCCAAAAGCCAAACAACCTCTTTTTATTCTTTTTATTTCTCCTTGCCTTTATTTGTATTTCACAATACAACATTTATTTATATATTTCAGTTCTTTTCGGTTCCCATTAAAATTGCATTTGGTCAAGTAGTTTCCAACTTAAAACTTACTAACTTACTTACATAACATGTATTTTTATGAATAAATGCATTAAATTTAATAATTTATTTATTAATTATAAAAACTTCTGGGAAAGCCAATACAGACAAAATGTGAATTAAAACACATGAATTTATATTTAAAATAAGAAATGATTGTCTGCTTGGGGAAATTTAGAATTTGAATGGGATTTGGTCGTATATACATATACAATAATATATGTGCTCCAAAACCATTTACTGTTTTGTTTTTACACGAGTAACTTTAGTTGCAGGCAACAGTTTGCGTTGTAAATATACGTGCGCACTTGAGGCGACGCGACGCACGGCGTCGCGAAAAGGTGTTTTTGTGGACATTGTCTGTTTATGAGAAAACTGTTTTATTTTGTTCATGAAAATTGAATGAAACACAGAACTTGTGCTATTTTAGTGTATTATTAATAAAAAAAGTATTTTATAGGTTTTTCATATTTTTTATGAACGTTTGAGATTATTGTAGCACAAAAAAAACAATTTTTTGAAATTGTGGTTAAAATACTGGAAAAAAATCCTAAAATTCTGTAAAAATGTAAATAAAAATTTGTAAATTGTATTATTTTTATATATATTTATTATTTTTTTACACATGTTCTAGATGGAATATCATAGGTAAAAATGTGAGCATAAAAATAAGGGGTAGATACTTAACTGAACGGAAACATCTCTCTTCGAAACAAAGTGGACTCTCGAAAAGAAATCAATTTTACGAGTTCGCAAATTATCTAAGCTTGTTTAAAAATAGAATAAAGAACAACACTTCAGCTGGTATCTGTCACTATCATTTTGCGTTAAAATATATATGCCGAATAAAGTGATGATGCAGCCGCCATTATTTTTTTTCTTGCATTATCAGGAAGCCTGTAGTCGTAAATAAACGGGAATTTTTCAACCTCGGGAACAATTTTATGTTTTCCTGCTCGAACGTGTCGTTATCTGACAGCCCTTGAGGCATAGACAAATAGCAAATTTCTTGAAAACTGACATATCTATGGGTAACTGGCAACTGAAAACGCGCAGGCGGAGTTGCGAGTGACTGGTTGCGACCTTTAAAAAGTGATGTAGAGTGATAAAAAGTGTGATAAAAACTAGGTTTAATAGTTACCTATGTAACCTATTTAACCTAGTTTTGGTTTCATCACTATTCATGACTTTACATCACTTTTTGTAGGTGTGTTTGATTGTCATTAACTTTCATTTTGGTGAGATACCTGGTCACCCTCCAAAAGCGAGTTTTGTTACATTCCTCGTAAATTTCAAATTTAGTGAAAGGTTGGATTAAACCTTCATGAAAAGTGTTTTTAAATTAATATTTTTTTTCTTTTAAGTATTTCTAATTAATTATCCATAATACCTATCGCGAAAGTTTAAATTTTTCCTACTTGTATTTTGCGAAGAAAATAACAAAATGCCTTAAAAAATAAGTCATTCATCTTAAATTAGTTTTGAGGAGATACAGCATCATCAGACACATCACATGAAGCCAATACGTTGTAACTCAAACACCCTGTCTGAAACGCGGCAACCTTGTTGTAATGGCTAAATAGAGTATTTACGAGGTTTTCCTGGCAGAATACTGTATTTTAAGTTTCCGTGTTTAGCCATTACATTGTTCTTTTAAGCAGCATTGTTCCATTGTCATTTTCTTAGTATGTAACCACAATAAACAAATAAAAGTAAGTTCGGTTCTATGATAACTCAACACAGTGACAATTCAACACACTTTTAAAAAGTGATATAAAGTCATTAGAAACGATGAAAAACAAAATGTAACCTTACCTAATCTAACCTACTTAACCCAGTTAATAAAGTTTTTGTTTCATCACTTTCCATGACTTTATGTAACTTTTTAAAGATGTGATGAATCATCAAAATGATAACTCATGGAAATTGATGAAACAAAAACTTTATTAACTGGATTAAGTAGGTTAGGTTAGGTTGGGTTTAAAAAAAAAAAAATTTCATCGTTTCTAATGACTTTATATCACTTTTTAAAGGTGTGTTGAATTATCATGGAACCGTTTAGTAGGTACTTACCTAATTATGTTGACAATAATTTTTATACTATAACACAGCCATAAAAATGGTTATTCTTATGGTAGGTGGGCTGTAAAAATGTTTTTTGGTACCACCATAGAAGGTATAGGGGTATGAAAGGTTAAGGAAGGATTAAAATTAGTCCACGTAGTGTTCGACAAGCGCTTTCACAAAGAGAAATACCCACAAAAACTTATTTTTGTTTTAAGTTAATAATCAATCCATTTAAGGTTAACATTTAATGATAATCCTTAAATGCTTTTTCAATATTACAAACCTTTCTTTATACATGATCATTAATAAGCGAACTCGATAAATTTGTGAAAAACCAACATTATTTAAAAATGAGTCAAAATTATAAATTATAACAAAATATGAATTTCTACGTAATAAAAAAGCTTTTACAATACGATTGTACCCCCCCAGCCAGGAGTACTCCTGTCCCGGTGTGGCCGGTACACAAGGGGGCACTGATTTATTAGAAGACGGAGACACTTGAAGTCGTGGTATGAGGATTGGAAGGAGGTTGGAGTTTAATCAACCGGTACACAGTATTTTTCATCAGGGCCTGTGTCATCCTTGTGGATGCTGTGTGTTTTTTTGAGGAGATTAAGGAGTGGGTGGTGGAAGAGACGGAAATGAGTATTACTAATTTATTAAGAATCTCTTCAAATTATACGTTGGCAAATGGACGTGCATAAACACGTGTTCCGATATATTTGGAATTTACTAAAGTGCTATTGCAAGTTCGGCCTATAATTTCGTTTTTAACTGGATTACCAATATTAGGAAAAGATTCGCAATACTCATTTTCTCCATGTCCCTACTGGGAGGAAACATAAATGCTGAGCCGTTGATCTCAAGAACGAGTCGTAGATAACCCGGAAGAAGAGAAAGTTCTGGGAAGGAAAAGGGTGTGAGGGGTAGGTAGGAATCTGAGATCCAGGACACTGCTGTGGATCAGAAGAGTCCGGCTAGAGAGGTCGAAGGGTCTGCCTAAACCGGCCTCTGATAGGCAGATGCATCTGCCGCCATGACATGGACAAACCTCGCCCCATGAACCCGGCTACAAAGCGAGCCACTAGTGGTGAAATTAATGGTTCCCGGAACGGCGGTGCTGCAACCACACGCGTCTCCTAAATTGAACTGATTTTATCAAACTCGAGATTTGTCCAAGCGTTTGTTTGACATTGTTCTGATCCACCTCTGACCTTGTTGTTGTTCCAGTTGAAACCAAGCGGCCGATGTGACAGTAATTATAAGCCGTAAGTAGAAAATACAGGTTGGGATTGAAACAAAGTGGCGCCACTACAAAAAAACAATACAGATTTACGAAACAGTCGGTGTGTAATAAATTGTATAGAAAGTATGTAGACAAAATAATAAGTAGGCAGTATTTTTATTACAGAAATTTGTGTTCGTAAATTCAAGTTTTTGACTAATAATTCAACAGGAGTTTGAAATTAGAAAAAGTACAATTATTCCTAGTTGTATAATCCAACATTCAGCTTTACCAGATGTCGACCAAACTCCATTAGCAGAAGATCTAGGTACTCTATTTTGTTTATCGCAAGTAACTTGCCCATTCATTAATTTCATCCAGTAATCAAATTGCTCATGGAACCGCACCTCATGTAAACTGATTATATGTCGAATGAAACACACATCTTGTTTTCTCGACAAAACGTTGTTGGTAAAATCAGGTACGTGAACTCTATTGATGTTGAGAGATTCCGCAACCAGTCCAGTTAAGAAAACATCTTCCAACTTTAGGAACGGTTGCTTCAACGATGCCTCGTACAAAGATGGAGCGAGCGAAGTTGGCAGCAGATACGATGGACCAGTTACAAAATTCGGAAAAACTTTAGGAGGATAGTTCATTTCTGATAAGAAATATTTAGATTCTCTGTTTCTCACGGGAAGCCAGCCTTTCGCCAAATTTCCAAATATTGTATTCGCGTCTTCAATGTGTTCATTTACAAAGTCCAGAAGTTTTGGCATATTGATAAACATATCATCATCAACCTTAAGCAAGTATTTAGCCTTTGGACAGTATTCTGACACCCATTGCAACATGGCCATTGTTTTATATGTCAGATTGTCGTAATTCTCGTGAAAGTTGGCAAATATAATATCTGAATATACAGCACTTTCTTGCACCAACTCTTCGTTTACGTCTGTCTTATTTGTCTTGCCTAGTAAGAAGGCAATGGATACGTCTTTCCTGTTCGTAAAATGTCCCCAAGTTAGTCTGATTCCCATTCGTGCTGAATGATTTTCTGGGGCAGATATAACGAGGGCAATGATTTTCAGGTCTTCTCCAAAACTTTTGCATGTTTTTCGACGGGGTTCTAAAAATCCTGATTCAAAATATTCTCCTGCAACATGATTATCATCATCTTGTATCTTGTGATTCATCAAAGGGTGCTGCAATTTATCGGAGGATAAGCTGGTATTTTTAATGATTAAACTCTCAGTGCCGTTATTCTCTGTTTGGTTAGCGGGTTGTATCGAAATATTATATTTATACCATGAATAAAAATCGCGGCTGACGAAAGTATAATAAATCATGATGGTGATGATTAATATTCCTCCCAATGCAGTTAGAAAAATAAATACTGGCTTATTACGCAAACTTTTTGTAGAATAGTTCATTTTGAAAGTTTGAATGGATCGAATCTGAAAAAGAAAAAGATTTATACTTGTAAGTACATAGATATACGGGTTTTCCAATAAGAGGTGTTATTTTGATATTCAATCGTAAAATATCAATGGTTTCGTTGCTTGTGTGGCACGTAGCGCCGTCTTTTTAAAATTAAACGTTGTTCAGATCAATACCATCCAATTCCGGCAGTAAAAAATCATTTTTCATCTCTTGATAGCGCAATCCATTCACCGTAACTGTTGCTCCAGCCTCATTTTTTGAAAAAGTAAGGTCCAATGACTTCGCCAAACCATAAACCGCATCAAACAGTCACACGTTGAGGATAAAGAGGCTTCTCAACAATAACTCTTGGGTTTTCCGAGCCCTAGATGCGACAATTTTTCTTGTTGACGAAACCACCGAGGTGGAAATGGGCCTCATCACTCAAGATGATTTGTATTTGATTCACTCAAGTGAATTTTAATAATTTCAATGCATTGTTGAAGCGTGTATCGTTCCATTTTTATTAATGGCGTAGTTTATCCTTGTCAAATGTCAAAAATTAAAGGTTTTAAAGTAACATCTACCGAAATAGCGGGCTATTCAAAATAACACCTCTTATTGGAAAACCTTGTACATTATACGGGACGTATTTGACATACTTTAACCAGTGATTCTTGACATTATTTGGAGTAAAAATTGAATTTTGCTCTCCAGTGAAATTTTTCGTGTTTTTTTTTTTCAACCTAAAATATAGAAGATCAACAAAGACAGTTAAGATATATGTGAGGGGTTGAGCGGTTACTTGGCTAAGTGACTAGTGACTACATGTGGAAGTTAGTTTTAATGTTTTTCAAAATAAAAATCAAAAATTTAAAAAAAAAACTAATAAAAGTCACCGGAGACCAAAATTTCATTTATATTTTTTCTACAGATATATATCTGAAAAGATCGTCAATATTTAAATATTTTAACGCACTGTATGTTATCATTCAAATACTACAATTAAATATTATATCAGTTATATATTTCCATCATTCTTTCTTCTTTAGCAGAAACTTCAGGTCAAAAAAACTGTAAAAAAGTACCAAATCTAGTCAGTCCCCGATGTAGTGTTGGTACCTACCCTTATATATTGCAGATAACCATGCAACTGGCAGAGGAAGGATGAAATTAGACTGAATGCTGTGAAAAAGAGATCCCTGAGGCGTATGCGCGGTAAAACCATGTATGATAGTGTGAAATTGTGGAGAAAGTGAAGATTAGATGGTTTGGGTTTGTAGATCGAATGAAGGAAAAAGGAGTGTAAGGACAATATATTACGACGCGTATGTGAATGGTAGAACAAGTCGGGGATGCCCTATGAAGAAATGGAATCGATCAAGCGAACCAAATACGAGTACTTGAGTTAGACCATGTCAAGAGATTTTCAATTCAATTAATAGAAAAGGATGTATGAGACGATGTATGAATATTTTTTTATGTAAAACCTCACAAGAGCGTCTCTGTCTGTACAGTGTAAGGCTATGTCGCCATCCGGTTAGGTAGCGTTGTGAATGAGGCAAGGAGTGTGTGCCAGGACTGAGTTGTTTGGCGGTCCATCATCCCTGTCTACCCCTGCGAGAAACGGAACGGTGGTTAATTAGTTAGCTAGTTAAAAAAAATGAGCCTCAAAATATAACAGAGGAGAAGACCGCTTATCAAAATATCTTTAGGTTTTTTAACCAGGTGTGAATAGCCAGGTACTACCTACTTTCCAATTATCCTCTTCTCCAACCCTTTTCACTGCTAAATTCTTTCAACTTCAAAAATTAAAAATGTATGTTGCTATTACGGTACCTACTTGATGGGGTGTTAAGAAACGTAACTGAAAAATTTGAGACCAAAATTCCTTCTGCATTTTTTTACAGCAAACTGTGATTACCACTTTACAGTAAACTAAATTCGTTCAATTTCAAAAATTAAAAATTTATCTTGTTATTACGGTACCTACTTGATGGGGTGTTAAGAAACGTAACTGAAAAATTTGAGTCCAAAATGCCTTCTACATTTTTTACAGAAAACTGTGATTACCACTTTACAGTAAACTAAATTCGTTCAACTTCAAAAAATAAAAATTTATGTTGTTATTACGGTACCTACTTGATGTGGTGTTAAGAAACGTACCTGAAAAATTTGAGACCAAAATGCCTTCTACATTTTTTTACAGCAAACTGTGATTACCACTTTACAGTAAACTAAATTCGTTCAACTTCAAAAATTAAAAATTTATGTTGTTATTACGGTACCTACTTGATGTGGTGTTAAGAAACTTACCTGAAAAATTTGAGACCAAAATGCCTTCTACATTTTTTTACAGCAAACTGTGGTTATCACTTTACAGTAAACTGTAATTACCACTTCACAGTTTACTGTAATAACCACTTTACAACAAACTAAAAAACATACTTATTTCGACAAAGGTATTATAAAAGTTACAATCACTTTACTTTTTTTCGTTTTACAAAAAAATATTTATTAAAAACTAGCTGAGGTGTACCCGGCTTTGGTCGGGGTTGCGAATGGTTTGGAGTAAATTGTTGAGGTTGTTAATTCAAGTGTACCTGAAAACTTTTTTTATTCAATATTTCTAAGGTGGAAACAATATTTTTCCAAAGAATTGAAAAGTTTCTTTTTTTGAATTTTTTGTTTCACTTGATGGTGCCACGTCTTCCTTGGGCGTCCCCGACTTCCACCATTCACTACTGTATATCACTGTAACTATTAAAAAACTACAATATATCAACTTTTATTCTACTCCGTATCTCATGCCAGTTCAGAGTAATACGTTAAGTCTTTCACGGACGCAAGCTTTATATATATAGATTTGCAAAGCTTGATAAATATTTTTTGTATATATCACACTAATGCATAATGAGATAGCATAAGTTTTATGAGTCCCCGACAGGCTGGGAGATATACCTGTCCACAATACTCTATGGGTGTTTGTTATCTGTGAAAAACATTTCACAAAATTGCGAAAGTAAACTAGTTAAAGATTATTCTAAAACCAACGATTTTAAGAGAATCAGTGTTTTGGATATTATTAAACTTTACGCCAATAATACACTATCAATCTATTTGAAAATGTCCTAACTGTTTGCAACACTAGATTAAAATTTAGGAATAATCTTTTACTTGTTAATTCATTTTGCGGAAACGCTACCAGAACACACATTACGCTAAATATAAATTACAATATTATAATTATAATAATTAAAATAAAATAACTTTGTTTAAATACCACTTTATTGTATATATTTATAACCAACCGGTTTCAGTTCAGCCCGAACCTTCATCAGGGTTAATAAAAACAAAACTAAACTTAAATGTAACGACTGCGAAGCATTTTACATTGGTAAAACTGCAAGAAATGTTCAAACGCGGGTAGTTGAGCACTTGAGATGCTTAAACAACATAGGTTTTTCGGAATTTGCAACACATTTAATAGATAAAGATCACTCATTTGATAAGCCTTCAGGTGTAGAAGTATTACATAGAAACGGGATAGGTCTACGCCCCAACAATTTAGAAGCACTCGAGATAAAAAAATCCCTTAAAGTCAATAAAATCAATTTACTAAATAAACAATTAGATTTAACAAACAGCCCCATTTTAAATATATTTCCATTTCCTGCACCTATGTTTACCCCCTCTCTCCTACCTAAGTCTTCCACCCCCACCAAAGTTGATGTTCTCTCTCCCTCTTCCAGCTTAACTATAAGTACCCATACACCTCTGTAATTAATTTAATATGTTTTTATTAACCCTGATGAAGGTTCGGGCTGAACTGAAACCGGTTGGTTATAAATATATACAATAAAGTGGTATTTAAACAAAGTTATTTTATTTTAATTATTATAATTATGTATACCCACAAAGTGTTTGCTACAAGTGAAAAATTAATATTATAATTATAATGTAATCATCAAAATTCATAAAAATGCGAGTGTGCGCGCGTTTGTATGATTGATTGCCACCAAATTTTGATAGAATGCATTGTCATCGACAACTAATCTATCTGCCAAGTTTCAGGTCGATCTGATGTTGGGAAGTGGGGTAATTTCCACTTAAAAAATACCATTTAAACCATTTATTCAAGAAAACAATATCGAAAATCAAATGTAATCAACATAATAATAAATTAAAAAATAATAAAAATCAAAATGTTTAACAGCTCGAATAAAAATAAGATTTTTAATATTTTTTACCAATTTCTACAAAAATTAGGTAAAATTTCGCTTACTTCGGACACACGAACCATGACACGGGTGTGGCGGGTTAAATCCCGGCGTGCGCAAGTAAATTTATTTGTTGAGTGTTATTTCACAATTTTATTAATTTAAAAAATATATAGTATGCTTGCGGCACGTTCCAGAGTGGAAGATACTCTCAGTATCACCCTGGTGTAAGACAACCATTCAGAATTGAAACGCTTTAGCAATGTTTGGTGACCAGATTTATAAAGCCATGAACTCGCCTCCTTCCTTTTCCTCATCTCCTTCCCCTCCTCCTACCTTCAGTCTCACAACATTCCCCAATTGGGAGCAGTTGAGACTCTTGTGGTATTAACATAAAAGTATTCAAAAAAAGTTTGTACCTTATGTGCATATATTTGCAGGCCAATGATTATTGGCGTATGTCGCTACACCCACAAATAACACTTTTATGTCACAACTTACACGTAAAACCTTTCCGACAGATTTACAATACTCTAAAATGGAATATGTATTATTGATATATAATATAAATATATATATAGATTATACAAAAAATATTGCTAATCGAAAATTTTCCGTACAGTTTATGGTAAACCTCCATGCGTAGACTGATTTGGGTTATCGTGGATTTGAATAGAAATGCAAAAAATATAGTGTAATTTCAGATTACCTACTGATAAAAATATTGCGAATATCTACGGTGCATTGATAACATTAATCATATTAAGAAATTTCCAAAAACATCCAACTACCAGGGTTGACAGAAATAACAAAAAATTGATGAAGAATGAGAAAATTATTTGTTTTTGCAATAATGATTGAGATAATATTTTAATCGAACTACATGTTTTTTTAACTAAGGACACAACCTTGGTTAAGGCGAAACTTAATTCTAAATAACTATTTTGATTAATCTTTATAACGAATTGGTTTACATTATGAATACCAAAAAATATGCTTTAGATAAATTGAAGGCTTTCCTATCGTTTCGCTTGAGTAGAATACAAATAAAAATGTAAATGTAAACTTCTAAAAAATATTTTTTTTCAATAGAAATGTATGAACGCGTAAAGGAAACAACTTAAAAAAATACAGTAGGTTAGATTGTCTGTGACAGTTTCACTTGATTAACTTTTTTGCATTCTTATAAAATTATTTACAAAATAAATAAAAACCAGTTTTGTGCTTGAAATCGAACGTTTCTAGACTCCGTTTGTCAAGTCATTTTAATGCGTATTATCTACAATATAAGGTATACAAAGAATTTACACATTTTTGGCTTGTAGCTTGCTCTTAATGACATACCTCCGCTAAAAGACTAAATTCAAAAAAATATTTTTTGCACAAAAAGAGTACAAAGGGTATGGCTTTTACGTTACATCCTATTTCTTCCAGCTAACCCAACAAATACACATTATATTACATAACCCAACAATTACATGTTAACAAATGCATGTAAATAAAATATAAAAAACAGAGGTATTTAATTTATGTAAGGTATTCATAAAGTGTAGTGACATTTGCTTAAAAAAATGTTTTTAGTGTTGATTTAAATTTAAGTGTGTCGGTTATTTGTTTGATGCTACGTGGAAGGTTGTTATATACTTTAATGGCCATGTAGTGTGGTCCTTTTTGAAAAATAGTTTTGTCTGCTTTTTGTGAACCTTGTAGCGTGTTTATGTGTTGAGTTTTTTTGTGGGAACATTTCTGGAGATGATCGTACTAACAGGCACAACTCCAAGCTGGGGATATAAATGAACAATGCATGTTTCTTTAAATATCTAAAATGTTTTTTCAGGTATACTTGTAATAAAATTAAATGCACCTTTTCTTATAACATTATTAGCTGACTTGTACCCGGTGATGCTCGGGGTTATTAATGGTTTGAAGTTTTGTCTGAATTTTTGAAGTTGTGAATTCTATTGTACCTGATAACTAGATCTATTTTGAAGGTGAAAATAATGTTATTTTAAATAACTTAAGAAGTCAAAATTTTATTAGTTTTTGTTTCACTTGATCATGCCATGTCCCTCACTACTGGATACCACATTTTTTTCTGTCAAAAAAACTACATTATACCATCTTTTATTTTACTCCGTATCTCATGCTAGTGCAGATATAATGCTTTATGGCAAAGCTTAATGCCAAATCATTATTTTGATTAATCTTTATAACGAATTGGTGTACATTATGAATACCAAAAAATATGCTTTAGATAAATTGAAGGTTTTCCTATCGTTTCGCTTGAGTAGAGTGCAAATTAAAAAAATACAAATAAACTACTAAAAAAAATTTTTTTCAATGAAATGAACGCATAAATGAAACAACTTTTAAAAAATGCAGTAATATAGCTAAGATTATCTCTGACAGTTTCACTTGATAAACTTTTTTGCTTTGTTATAAAATTATTTACAAAATAAATAAAAACCAGTTTTGTGCTTAAAATCGAACGTTTCTGGACTTCGTTTGTCAAGTGATTTTAATCCCTATTTCCTACGCTAAAAGGTATACCAAGAATATGCACATTTTTTGCTTGTAGCTTCCTCTTCTACCATCCAAACCACTCTTCTAAACCAGGGGTGTGGAACCTGCGTCCCGCGAGCCCTTTTGGTGCGACCTGCTGACCACAAAAAAAACTTTCAGAAAGCAAGAACTTTTTTTTCAGGGTTTTTCAGATACATTTTTAAGACATTATTACAAAACCCAGAGAAAGGATTAATATAGCTGTGGCGATCGCTAATTCCATATCAATAGGCACGTATATATGTGGTGCCCAATGCATAAAAATGTGTCGGATAGTACCTACCTGCTTACAGCGGCGCTCGCCGAAGTACCTACGCTAGTACTTTGCATTTTCTTTGCATGTGTTTGGATTCGGCGGCGTTCACCAGAAGGATCTAGTCTATCGCTTAGGCATTATTACAGCGCCACCGAATAATTTGGATTATGCGAGGGTTCGTCAATTTACCGGTAGTCTCGCGAACCTTCCATAGTCGTCAGCCGAGTTATTTAAAGCCAGTACACAGTACAGTACCAGCAACCTTGACACCGATACCGAGTTAATTGCCTACGTTACGCGAGTGAAATTATATTTCGAACTTTCCTTTGTAAAACGTTCTTCTTGTGTTTCTACGTTTATTTTTAGATGCATTATAAACCATTCCAACCAAATTGAGTCGTAATTTATTAATATTCAAGAACACGAACTATAACGACATAGCTGATGTGTACTTACGTACGCACCAACGTTACTAGAAAGCAGTTTACATACAAATAAATAGGCGATCAACATTTTTAATCAAATTTATATTCTTATTATTTTACTTTTAAGAAATTGAATGTTTAATAAGAAATTATGAGTGTAGTGATTATTAAACTGGGAGTAGCTTAGAGATAAAATGACAGTTATGGATTTATCAGCACACTCATTTAAGAAGGAAACCATTCTCGTGTTGTTCTAAAATTCAAGTTTCAGACAACGTGCTGCAATAACTGAAAGAAACCATTTTCGTGTTCTGTGTATAGTTTTAATTAAAGTTTGGAACTCGCACAATGATTCACTCTTAAATAAAAACCAGTTTTGTGTTCAGAATATTAAGACAAGAAAACCATTTTCTTGTTATAACACAAACAAAAACAAAATAACAACAACAAAAAAACAAATACCTACCCTTATGTTTAAATCCTTTAGTATTAAATATATGTACCTTCCTATTATTTTCGTAAGTATGCTGAACAAACGGCAGTTATCTTTAGTATCTAATTAATTATTTTATTTTATTCTTTCTCTTCTCCCCCCCTTTTGTGTTCTTTTATATACAAAATATGTATGTATCGCCATATAACATAGATTTTTTTATGTCAAATATTCTTCCTCCTACAATATCAGTATGTAGGACTAATTTTGTTATTTCTTGTTAAACCAAATATGTAAATAATACGTAATAAACACTTGACAATCTTTATTTTTCAACCTAGGGTGTCCCAAAAAAATGAAAGTTGTTATTTTTCAACGCATACCCTCTAATTTTGTTTCAATAATGACAAAACACAATATATAACATATATATAAGGCCCCTAGCATCTCTGCACACATGAGACTCCTCAGGCTGAGATGGGCTGGGCATGTACAGAGAATGCCAGATACACGCGTCCCAAAAAGAATTCTGACCCAGACTGAGGTGGGAAGATGAGGTAAGAGGGGATGCAGCACAGCTTCTCCAGGTGACAAACTGGAAGTCAGCCGCTGAGGACAGGAGGAGTTGGAGGCGACTGTTGCAGGAGGCCAAAGCTCGATATGGGCTGTAGCGCCATCGAAGAAGAAGAAGAATGACAAAACACTTATAAATAAAATTTCGTTTACTTGGGACCACTGCAACCCGTACCGACTTGCATCGAAACTTTTTAGTACTTGTACATTAAGACGCCCGCAAGCAAACGTGTTGATGAGCTTGTAGTAAGTTACTTTTTTGATAGTAAACGAATATAACTCATTCAGGCAAGATGTCGTTAGATTTATGCACTTCTAAAAAGATTATAGAAAGTATATTTTTAAGTCGGAGTCGTAAAACATCAAATATCGGGTTCTAAACTGCCATCTAATGGACAAGTTGTTGAAGTTTTGTTCTACAATATCCCGGAAGTGAATTTAACTGTCAATCAAAGTGCTAATCTCACTATTCGCGAGTGTGTTATCTATTGAAAAAAGGCGCGTATACCAACCAAATTTTTACCTACTTGTGTGAAAAAACTTGTAAACTATATCAAGTTTGAAAGGACTTGCAAAAAAATGGGCAGAAAACTCAAGTCATATTTGACAAACGTCGTCGTCAAGAGTTTGTTAAAAACTAATAATCTGGCAAAGAGAGCCAGGTCGTCCTGGCTACTTTGGGGGGGCTGACAAAAAACTGACAGATAAAGAGGAGAGAGCGCGCCTTGCAGGAAGAAAAGCGGCGTACTAATTTTTTATCTGCGCCAACTCCTTCAACATTGTCTTACGAACCGTTAAAAAACGACTCATCTTCTGACTCGAACGAAGACACAAATTTAGAAGATTTTCTAAAACCGCTACAGAAAACTCAAACAACACGAAAACAGTAGACTGGAATCTGGAAGATAAAGTGCAAATTCTGTGTTGTGATACTACAGCTTCAAATACAGGTCGCTTCAATGGTGCTAGTATGCTTCTTGAAAAAAAACTTAATAGAGAAATCGTTATTTTTGCTTGCAGCCATCATGTGTATTAGTTGGTATTCAAAAAGTTTCGAGATAACTGGAAAAATTTTGATCCCGATAAAATTCAGTGCTACGGAGAAAATCTCACATTGCACCTAACCGCTTCCGAAATCGATGATTTGCTTGACCATCATGTGCTCGATGAATGGCAAAGGCGCTTTATTCGTTGAAAATGCCTGTTCATAGTAACATCCTATGTCAAGTCATGGCTACAATGTATTATAGCAGTAAAAGCACCTTACCAGGACTTGTGCTTTTTGAAATCGATGAAGACTTACCAAAAATTGATGAAAAAATCTCAAAGGCAGCTTTACAGAAGTTCAGTAAGCATTTATGGTATTTCACCGTTGAAGTATCTATTTTATCGCTGTTTGACGACGCTGTGGATCAAACAACTAAAATAAAAATGTATGAAAATATCAAAAAATATATATATATTTACGACTTCATTTCAGTCAAAAGCAAGTCTTTGTTTGATCGTCTGAAAATAGATGCCAGTTTTCTTAACGAATGCTCTACGATGTGGTCAAATAATGCTTCGTATCAAGAAGCCAGAAAGAAGGTGCTGTCGCTGAGGGTAGTGAGCTGTTAAGTTAATGCAAGATTTTCATGGCTTAATCACGGTCGAAGAGGAACAAAAACAATTTTTGTTACGATGCGTTCAGGAACACCGGAAGATTTATCCTGACTGTAAAAAAACAAACTTTGAAGAGAAATCTTAATCAATAAACCATTTTTAAATATAAAATACTACATAATTGAACATTTGTGCATAAATTTCATTTTTCCGACAAAAATGAAAATTTAAAATCCTTCCATATTAACTCTGTACAATTTTTTGTACCATGTGTTTGGCATCAAGTCGGCACGAGTTGCCGGTGTTTAATCAAAATAATATTTATTATACGAGTTATTGGAATCAAATGAAATAAAATAAGAGAAAAAAAAATTCTTCCTTATGTCCTGGGACACCCTAACCTACATGTATATCTTATTTTATTATCTCTATCGCTATCCGCATCTGTCATTTAGAGAATTTCTTACCGAAGGTTTACATGTATGATACACGCATCTTATATTAATAGAAAGTAGAGAAACGTCGATGTTTTATAATAAAGTCGAAAAATTATATATTCGGGTACTACATTCCTAACGCTGGCTAAACCTTATGCGCTACATCAAAATAATGTATCACGGAATTGCATATCTTAAAAGGGACTACAGAAAAGTCCCATTGCAGTGTCCATCACGAGGGCAGATGTGTGTCCCATGAAATTACACGTTGGCTAAAGAAAAGGTAGCGTAACACGAATACATACCCCAAAAACAAATCACTATAACTTATTATTGTTTGACATATATGTAATAAAAAAACGATTTACTAAAGTGACGAAATCCTAAACATTATATTTGGTATTAATATTTAAACTTAAGCTAATATGTATTATGTTATAACATTAAATGGTAGAACCTACAGACAAGCTGATTGTCACAGCTTTGTGGGATTACCCATATCTTATATTGTATTAAATGTAATTATATTCAATTTAATAAATAAAAAAATAAAATGAAATAACACTGTCAATATGTTGTATCATAGGTTAGTTTTAATATTCTCCTGACGAAGGAAGGGTGTTCCGAAACCGGTAGAGTGCAATTAAAATTAAAGTGGTCTAAAACAAATTTATATATTTTTATTGACAAATTATGACGAGCCACAACGTTAATGCTTATTACAAATATGAAATAACACTCGTTTCAACTTAATTAGTAAAAGAAACAACTATTTACGTCGGGGGAGATGGAAAAAAACATACACAGAACAGATTAACAGGTTATTAGTTTGGGTTATTTAAATAATTTATACGTAAATAGATTGAAGCGAAACCTTCCATCAAACGTCACCATAATAATAAGATAAAACATTGTGTAAAACACGGGAAATTTCGAGCTATGAAAAAAATTAAACTTAACCCTTTAGGCTTCGGTCATATTGCGTCACATTTCTCAAACCTCCAGGCCTCGAGCATATTGCGTGATATTTCTTAACCCTTCAGGCCTCGAGCATATTGTGCGATATTTCTTAACCCTTCAGGCCTCGGGCATATTGCGTGATATTTCTTAACCCTTCAGGCTTCGGGCATATTGCGTGATATTTCTTAACCCTTCAAGCCTCGGGCATATTGCGTGATATTTCTTAACCCTTCAGGTTTCGGGCATATTGCGTGATATTTCTTAACCCTTCAGGTTTCGGGCATATTGCGTGATATTTCTTAACCCTTCAGGCCTCGGGCATATTGCGTGATATTTCTTAACCCTTCAGGCCTCGGGCATATTGCGTCACATTTATTCATATTCGTGTTGCGTAAGTACGGGCGCGAACAAATAATTTGTATTAATATTGTAAAGCAATACCTTGGAAAAGGCGTATTTCAACAAAATAAATTAATAAACGCCATCCATCAACACGTAAAATATAACAGGATTTGACACCTACGCCCGACGGCATAAATTCAGAACTTTTTGGTCATAAATAAACTTTTTTTTAAATGAAATAATAATAGTTATTATTGAACCCTCATACCTCTGGCATTATCTGTTAGAATGTTGTGCCTATTCCGCTTTGCAATAAAATCCAAATAAATAGAATATTTCTGAACGTATCCGAAAACTAAAAACTAAAATAAATTTGTTTACATCACTTTAATATATATAACCTCTACCTACATGTTTCATGAACAATGTTCACCTCATCAAGAGCAAGTATATACTAAAGTCAAAAAATAAATATAGATTACAATTGAACAGTGGAAGAAGTGGGGAGGGGTAAGAGTGGGCGGAGTTTTTCAGAATTGGGAATAACAATATTGTTAGACGGAAAAGACCAGTTTAGTGGGAAAATATTTAATTAAATATTTAATATCTGTACGACTGTACAGTTTAGTATATCGATCTGTATCACGTTATTTTTTTATTGTCAAAAATGAGTTTTGGGAGAACATCAGATTACACATTTATTGTAACAAAAATAGACAGCCCTGTTTAATATTTGCAAAAAATCAAAGACAGATTGCAGATTTGGCGATGTGCGATAATAATGCTAATCTATGTAGACACAGGTTCACCTAGAAGTTACATCATAAGGGTGCGTTTAAACTGAACTAAATGTCCGCAAGACGAGCCACGAATTACAGGAAAGGAACAAAACAACCGCAAGTTTGCGAATAAACTGAACTAAATGTCCGCAAGACGAGTCACAAATTACAGGAAAGGAACGAAGCAACCGCAAGTGTGCGTATAAACTGAACTAAATGTCCGCAAGACGGGCCACGAATTACAGGAAAGGAACAAAACAACCGCAAGTTTGCGAATAAACTGAACTAAATGTCCGCAAGACGAGTCACAAATTACAGGAAAGGAACGAAGCAACCGCAAGTGTGCGTTTAAACTGAACTAAATGTCCGCAAGACGAGCCACGAATTACAGGAAAGGAACAAAACAACCGCAAGTTTGCGAATAAACTGAACTAAATGTCCGCAAGACGAGTCACAAATTACAGGAAAGGAACGAAGCAACCGCAAGTGTGCGTTTAAACTGAACTAAATGTCCGCAAGACGAGCCACGAATTACAGGAAAGGAACAAAACAACCGCAAGTTTGCGAATAAACTGAACTAAATGTCCGCAAGACGAGTCACAAATTACAGGAAAGGAACGAAGCAACCGCAAGTGTGCGTATAAACTGAACTAAATGTCCGCAAGACGAGCCACAAATTACAGGAAAGGAACGAAGCAACCGCAAGTGTGCGTATAAACTGAACTAAATGTCCGCAAGACGAGCCACAAATTACAGGAAAGGAACGAAGCAACCGCAAGTGTGCGTATAAACTGAACTAAATGTCCGCAAGACGAGCCACAAATTACAGGAAAGGAACAAAGCAACCGCAAGTGTGCGTATAAACTGAACTAAATGTCCGCAAGACGAGCCACAAATTACAGGAAAGGAACAAAGCAACCGCAAGTGTGCGTATAAACTGAACTAAATGTCCGCAAGACGAGCCACAAATTACAGGAAAGGAACAAAGCAACCGCAAGTGTGCGTATAAACTGAACTAAATGTCCGCAAGACGAGCCACAAATTACAGGAAAGGAACAAAGCAATTGCAAGTGACGTTTCGTGTTGTTTGCGTTTGCTTCGTTCTTTTTCAATAATTGGCGCCTCGGCTCACGGAAATTTTGTGCAGTTTATATGTGGCATAACATGCACCAATACGCCCAATCCTATGTTTGTGTTTGTGGGGCCGGCCATATGCAGGTGCAATTGGAGCAGTCCGCTCCGGACACCTACTTGCCAAGGAGCTAAGGCGCTGATAATACCTAACACCTAATATGTACAGCGCCCTTGAGGTTTTTACTAGCTCCGGGCGCCATTTGGCTAAGGGCCGGCCCTGTGTGTTTGGGTCAACTGTAAATATAAATATTGTAAAAATTTTAAAAAGCTGCAACTGTTGAATGTTACTTATAATTTGTAACTGTATTATTAATTTATTTTTATCATTATTTACACCCAACTGGGTTTTTATTTATTTTTTGATTTGTCTCTGAATTAGTAGGTACATACTGCAATAATAATAATATAGGTGTGTTTTGTGGGCGTTTGGTATGTTCAAAGTAAGTTCCTTTGTCTCTCTTCAGGTGAAAAACTAAAACTTTTTAAAATATTTTTATTTGTTTTTGGGGTGTTATGCCGTGCTGCGCTAACTCCTTCTTTTGCCAACGTTTCGGAAAACGTCACAGTGTCCATCATCAGGGCAGATGTGAAACGTTGGCTAAAGAAGAAGTTAGCGCAGCACGGCATAACACCCCACCTTCCGCACAGGAGGCCATGTAGGAAATAATCTCTTAATTACTCTATGTTATCTTAATTATCTATGTTATCTTCGGATATACTGTGTGAAGGAACTTTTTAGGAAGAGGAAGGGGTGAAGCTGGGTCTTGAAGGGACCCATGTTGTAGGAGGGAAGAAACACAGCAGCCAACAAAACATTCCAGAACCGGGCTATTGAACTCATGAACGAGTTGTGGAAACGACCCATTATCATGTGACAAATAATGTCAACTGTGAACAAATGTCAAGCATGAGTTTGGCGTGTTTCCCAACTGTACATAGGTGCGAAATCTATGACCCTACTTCCTCAGAGCATCTTCCATTGAAATACCGGTAGAACAAGGAGCGTTCCCACTCGATGCCTATACTCTAAAGATTGCAATCTGCTCATTAAGATAGGAGAACCTATCAAACAGATGGTCCATTTATTTATGGTCAATGGTTTTTTCGGGTATTTTGGGGCTCCAGACCAAAAGTGGCTTCCAACTGGGGATAACTTGATACCTAAATTTTTATATTTTTTTTAATTAAAATAAAATACAAGTATTTATAAGTTAAGTTAAATTTATTATATAAATAAAATTGTAACAAAACAATGTAGTGAATTATTCACAATTCATATTAAACTTAAAGAATAACAATTTTTTTTTATTTTGTATAAAAATCATTTCCTACATACTTAGTGATGAAACTTGTATATACAATGGAATATGTAAGAATGAAATATGAGAGATTTATTTTATAAAATAAATGACTTCATTATTACAAGGGGAAATTGTTCAATGTAAGCGCCATGGGATGATATTTAACAAAAATGACTTTATGCGGGTCGTATCAGCAACATACCTGAAAAACTTTAACCACTGATTCCTGAGCATATTTGTAGTTAAAAATGTTGACATCATTTTACTGTCCGATAACATTTTTTTTTCAATTATCAACAAAAAATATATTTTTCCAACAGGTATTGCCAATGGAACTTTATCACGTGATATGCACTCGGTCTTGTTCTGGCAGCACCATACAGATGAGACAGAGCGCGTATCAAGTGATCTATTGCGACATGTTGCAGTGTGAAAAAATGCATGTTTTATAGGCAGGGCAATTAGAGTTGAAGCAAGCAACACAAACTTGGATAATACATATCAAAGCTTGGATCACCAACAAAGACAGATACAACAAATATCAAAGATTGTATTTAAACCAATTTATAAGTATGCATTTCCAATTGTATGATACTGATTGTTTTTTGATTTAAACGTATTGTTATAAACTACTGTAAACTATTATAAAATTGTTTATGGAAAAGTTGTTCATGAATATTCATTTAGGCTTTTAAAAAGTCAAAGTATCCCATATAAATAGAAATCGGATATGTTTATCCGAGACACTATCTAGGTTACAAACCAATTTCATTAGAAACTTTGTTTCCATTTAAGGCGATGCCATACGTAGTAATGCAAAATCATGTGTTTTTGGTTTGAAAATTTGGTCGCCTAGAAATTTTTCAGATGCTTTAATTAAATACTGCGAGTAGAATACATCTTGGCCTTTTAAATAATCGAGTATTTTTTAGATAAGTATTTTTATAAACCCAGAAAAAAAATATAAAGACCTATGAAAACTGCTTTAAAGTTTAAAATCTCCTACTTACGAACCCATTTTCGGTTATGATTTTATTGTATAATGTGGCAAATTAAGTTATTTATAAAATGATCGAAAAAAAATTAAATATTTATGCCTGAACATCCACAAAATAAAATAAAAGGCAATTTTTGGCCATGTTTTTTTCTGGCATAAACCTTATCGCCATCTACGTAAGGGTTGTTATTGATGGCGGCTTAATTTAAAATATTACACGAAGTAGTGCATCGCCTTAAAACGGTATCTAATATATCCAAAAATTCAGGAAAAATTAGTTGCAAGATGATATTGTTAATAAGTAGATCCCAATGGTCAAGTTGGTTAAGACGTCTGTCCCGGTAAGGCAAGAGATCCTGGGTTTGATTCTTAGTTGTGATCATTATCTTTATTGTTAATTTTTTGTCTTGTAATGTTTAATGTTTCCTTTAGATTTATTATTATTAACTTCTTCTTCTTCTATGATATTATAACTTATGTTATAAACTGAGCCTGCTCTCAACACAGGAGTTCTTAGTGAGACAGGCACAACACCTCACCCATGTAATTAAATTATATATATTGGTATAAACGTATACACTTCTGACAGTGGTCCTTGCCAAGAGACGACAAGTGAATAACATTCATCGAATTTGAATACATATTCAAATTGCTATTGCAGTAAATTTTAAAGTTTTACAGCGCGTTTTTATCATAAGGTATTTAAAAAATTAACTCTTTTTAAATTTTCCATGTAATTTCACAGTATTAAGTTTTGAAACATGCTGTATATGAGCAGTGCAACAGTATGAAAAATGTGTTAAAATCAAATCTGTTTATGATATCATACCAATTAAAAATCATACCAATGAAAAACTGGAGTACTTAAACGTTAAAAATAAGTTATGGCAAAACAGCTTTTGTTATACCACAAATTGAATCAATTGAATGTGGGGTAAAATAAAAAATAGATGAAGATCAGTTTGATAAACATTAGCAGTTATACGAACCAATAAATATTTGAACAATTTTGTAGGTAGTGATAAAACTGGCAAAAATATATTTTTTACATGTTGATGGTTAAAACACACCTTTCAGGTTAATTTGAGTTATATAGGACCGGAATATCAGTTAGTCCGTATCCTTGTTATGTATGACATTCCTCGCTCAAATTTAAGCGGGCTAAATCGGCTGCTTTTGCCTTGATAAGCCGCAGAATAGTTCCTTTTTTAGACGCCAAGGCGCTGGCAGAAATTTACGTAAATTGCCTAATTTTATTATAAATATTATTAGATTTACGAGGGGGTACTGTTCACGAAAATCAGTTATCGCAAAAACGACGAGCACACAAAACAACTAATTCAATCACCAAAAAATTCGTACCAACCGAAAGGACGACTTCTCCAGCGCAGCGCTTGGCATACTGACTGGAGGAAGGTAGCTGTGCACGGTCCTAGCGGCAGAAATCGGTACTACAAAAACTGAGCCCCCCGCAACACCAGTTCGGTTTTTTTTGGGTACCCCTCGTATATTCATTGCGGAATGTTATTAATTAATAATCAATCTAAAATAGTCTGGAATTAGATTCTGAAATAGATCTTTTATTAGGAGTGTTTTCAGTGGTGAGTTTGTTATAATTTCATGAAGAGTGCTCTGACTCCAACAAAACAAATCCTATTTAAAAATAGTATCCTCGCATTTAGCACCATGCTGATTTGAGTGGGGAACTTTATCAAAAATCAACTCGTAAATTACAACTGATAAAAAAAACACTGCCGTTTGCAGTTTGATTCGCGATCTCGCTCTGACATTAGAGAGAGAGCATAGTTTGGTTTTAAAAAGAAAAAAGAAACACGTTCCTATATTAAAATTATAGACAAAAAGTGTAATATTGCTGATATCTAGGCTTACGACCTATACACAGATTATGTTCCAAGCCGCGCTAAGCTCAGATAAGCGAAGATATTCAAACCAACCAAGCCTAGGTTTAAATCAACTGATTTACTGGGCCATAATTTAAAATATTCATCTTTGTAAGTATTTGATGTTACACAGACACCGAATGTCCTAACGGAATGTAAAACATCGATCGATCAATCCTTGAATAATTGTTATCCCGAATTTGATGTTTATTACTTCCAGTCCTGAATTAATTTCATATAAAACTCGTAAAAATCAGAGATGTGCAAAATGGATACCCAAAACCATTTGAAATGCAAAATGGAAATGGGTCAAAACTTTTCCATTTGAAAATGCAAAATGCATAATGGTTTTTAGAAAAGCATTTCAAATGCAAAATGCAAAATACCTATTTTCAAAATGCATTGAAAATGCAAAATGGTTTCTCAGGTCAAACAATTAAAATAATTATAGAATTTTTAAACAATTTTGTCATTTAATAATGGACATCAATGTAGAACAAACATATTACATGATGGTAAATCCAAAAACACCACGACTACAGATTATGAAAACACAAAAAATTTGCGCGGGACTAATGTTGCCAACGTAAAAACATAGAAACTGCTATCTAACATTTAATATTACAGCGTCATGGCCCCATGTTCAGTATTTGAATCAGTATTTTTTGTAATGGTATCACTCAATTGCCAGGGCTCCTACCAGGGAGCAACTTGACAAATGTAAATTATCTCTCATAGCGAGGTTGAGGACCGACTGATATTTGGGGCTTATAAAAAAAAATGGGTGGAGATAGTAGGAAGAATGTTGCAAAAAAGCATTTAAAATGGAAAATGCATTGAGAAAAGCATGTAAAATGCAAAATGCAAAATGGTTTTTAGAAAAGCATTTAAAATGCAAAATGGAAAATATGCATTTTGCATTTCCATTTGAAATGGATTTATTTGAAATAAAGCACATCTCTGGTAAAAATACAATGTATCGATCGTTCTTCTGTGCATCATTTTACCGCATTAATTGTTTAAAGTTTCAAAGCATGCAGTTTTTGCACAACATATTTTAGTGGATGTATCGTTTTTTTTAAATAGCTATAGCTAAATGCCTGGCTTCGATAAACAGTACACGTAAACAACGAGAGTCACATTTAAAAATTCTGAGTCATTAGTTGACATTAGACATTCAAACACAGCGGTGCGGACTCGACATCTTTTTACTGTGCCGAAATCCTCAAAAACTTAAAAATAAAAGGTCGAAAGAAAGGATCTCCATGAAGTTTTACAACCAGATTGATGGAATTGACATACGCGAGCCTCTCGAATGCTTGTGGTTTCATCGAAGTAGGTCCAGTGGACATACTTTAGCGGGTCGTTAATATAGCTATTTGTAATGTCCTATTTCATTTGTTTTATATTTTTTTTATAATTCAATGAAAATCAAATTTAATATATTCTGCGAGTATTCTTGTGACAGCTGTTTCGATGAGACATAAAAATTGAAATTGAAATAGAATTATATAAATAAGTCATCTCAACGTGGCCTAACCACAGTTATAAAATGGCCTTGAACGTCGAAACAGCTGTCACAATAATAAAAAATAAAAATACTCGCAGAACTTATGAAATATATTTTTTTTTTCCTTTTCATAAACGGTGCTACATTTTTTGTTCGATTAGTATGAATATAACATGTCTTGTATTTTTATAATCTCATTGGGATTAACCATCGATATTAAAGCATTTTTTTTTTTTTTAATGTAAAAATAATAATTAAGATATATTTAAAAAGGGCTCCTAGTGTGATAAGGTAGAAAATCTGTATGTATGAAGCATTAAAAACAGCTGTGAGCTCTGGCATAGTGAAATATGCAGAACTTTTTCTGTCTGGAATTTCTAAGCCAAAACAACTATTTTCAGTTTGCAAGGTCCATGGTGAAAATTCATTTAATAGATTAAAGATTGTGTTTATAATAATAATATTTTTTTATTAATTTCTTGTACATTATATATATTACGTTTCATGTTGAACAATTTCCACTGTATTATTGTCACAAAACTATGTGCTTGGCGTACATTTTAAATATGTACCTGTGGGAGCATATTTTGAAAGTATACACAGCCAAAATGCATCCATAGTGTACTAGCACTGTACGGTTTCAGAAATATAAAGAAATAAATTCTGTAGAAAGTATACACGATTTTTCGGTACTAATGACATATACTTTCTACCCTTTATTAGTAAACCCGTATTTTTACTGTAGGCAAGGCCAAAACGCACACATAGTGTATTATCGCTGTATGATTTTAGAAGTATTAAGAATTAAATTCTTTAGAAAATATACACTCTGCATTCTGACACTGTATACTTTCCGAATGTGATTAATAAAACCGTATTACTGTCTCACTCTTAATGCATTATTATATAAATTTAAAAAACCAAACTAAGAACCTATTTTGTATTAAATATAAATTAGGTTTTTTGGTTGGGTTCTTTTTCAACACTTTAACTAGATATTATACAATCACTTGGCTGTATTAAATGAGTCCTTGTGGAAATAAAGTTTATTTAGAAATAAACATTAAAATCTGTAACCTTCTTGAAAAACTACAAAAAGAGTGTTGGAGAGTGTACACGATTAGTCCGCGATAGTACTGGTGTAGTATATTTTACGGATCAAGGCGTATCTTCTTAGAAAATATACACAATTGCTATGTAATAACACAGTATACTTTCCAACACTGCGACATGCAATTTAGATTTCAATGTATAGGCGATTATATAAATATACTTTATTATAAGCTTTATTAAAATAACCACTCAACATATCATTTCTAGAAGTGTGCCCCATACCGATTTTCAAGAAAAAAGTTGTGGTCAATTTATGAATTTCAATATTTGACAAAGTGATCAATTTCATAAGTAAGAAAAAATTGACCTCACTTCGAGAATAGAGACATACCCACAACACACTCCTATTGGTTTATCTATTCAGTAGATATAACAGATTCCAACGCTTTTGAAACAAGGCAAAGGAAAATCAATAAAACAGATGCTAAATTCCATAACCAATATAAAAAAAGGTTTATTCATTATGGTGTTATCATTGAAAATCTTAGATTTTCGCCATTACATTTATTTTTGTTGATATAATATTGTTTTTGTTTTGTGATGACTATTCAATCTCAAATGTTCAGAGCCATTGGAACTATGACACCCACAATATTGGGGAATTTTGTGATGCGAAAATAATAAGAGGGAAAAGAAAGGTTTAAAAAAATCATACATACCTAAATGTATCCACAAATAATAATAACATTTCAAAGGTGATGCATTTTAATTGGGTCACTTTCAAGAATAAAATAAAATATACAAATTTCTGGACACTGTGTAAATACCATTGAAAACTTGTATTAACCACATGTATACACATTCTGATATTATTAAATTTAATACAAATAACTGGCAAAGAATTCTAATAAAGCATTGAACATTTCAAAAACATATTTCTAAAATCAATACGTATTTACAATATTATGAATTTATTAGGTACCATTTTCTATAAGAATTTTCAGTTATTGTGTACCTTTATCGCATTTGGAGATCACAATAGCAATTATTATTTCAAATACAATAATATATTTACAAAAGGTTGGTACAAATGGTTCACAAAAAATAATAATACTACATGCACACAACATCTGATGGAGGGTTAGTAGTACGGCATTTATGTGAACAAATTATCTGGGGATATACAGGGTGTGGCAGAGAGGACGGACGTTTTTGAGATGGGTAGTACTCTCCCCCTCCGTCTACGAGAGAGGTGGGGGGGTGCCGCTCGACTCGTTAGTTCCTGGCATTGTTTTACCAGTTGTCGTCATGGAGCCGTGGACGGTGGAGCACCGCGTTTTCGCCTATGATTGTTTCGTCCGAAATAATGAGTCAGTCACCGTCGTACAGCGTGAGTTTCGTCGCCACTTCAACATTCATCGGAATAGAGCTGTTCCCTCTCGAAACACCATCCATCCTTCGTTGGGTTGAATCACTTCGCAGGCGTGGTGAACTGATCAACAGAAGACCAAGAGGAGCTGAGGACGATTCGAGTGGAAGTCGCCCAAGTTGGGAGAGCGATGTTGGAGAGAGTCTACGCGAACTTCCAAGAACGCCTCCAGCACTGCATCAACGATTTCGGCTACCACATTTTCCACACTTGACTGTCTCAAATGCTATTTCCTCGCGAACCTGATTCCATCAATAAATTTGTTAATGATTTTTTTAAAACCGTCCGTCATCTCTGCCGCACCCTGTATTTATTTGTTTCTTCATGTTCTCTGTAAAACGGTTATAGGCCAATATACTCGGAGAAGATTACAAATTTGAGGTTCATGTAAGTATAAAAAGGTCGGGGGGTAGTTTTATTATTTTGTGACTTTGTATAAAGATAGTTCCTGAACTGTCTGTAAGTGACATTGAAAATGTCGATGGTCAAAGCAGAATCGTTCAGCAGTTGAGTCGCTCTGTTGATTGGCGCGTTCTGATAGGCAGAGGTTCTCGCTAAGCATAAAAAGTGCGTGGGATCTTCCAAGATTATACTTAGTAGGCACATATAAGTTAAGCTCTTTCAACATAGGTGGATTAAGTATAGTTGTTAGTATATGCCATGGAAACGTGCTGACTGTCGCTGAGCTGCGACCGAACTGCACGCAGTGTCGTGCACAGAGTTTCTAATCTTGGTAGGCAGTAGGAAAGACAGCAAGCAAGTTTTCGCTATGAATGGCTAAGCGGCTAGCTGAAGCTGATGATGGTTATCATTACCTAAACCACTAACTAAAGTGAGATTATTTTTCAAACACCCGGTTAGTCATCTTCAAAGGAGGAACGGACTTAGAATCGGCATTTAAGGGGACCTTTCAATAATCAAAAAAACAAAATGGCTAGTTGATGACAATGCTATGTTTGAATTTCTGTGAAAAAACCAGTCCTTACTGTGTAAACAAATCATAAAGTCGTAAACGAATCATCTCTAAATTGTAAGAGAGAACATGCTTACACTTTCACTAATCACTTTCTTAACCTAACCTAACCAAATACGTTCCAAAGTAGCAGATACTCTCAGTATCGCCGTGGTGAGTGAAAAACAAGTATTAAAAATCGAATCGTTGTATTTGGTAACAAGATCTAAATACTCAGGTACTTCCCAACCTTTCTATTCACACTCTTTTTCCCTTCCCCGCTTCCTTTAATGTTACATCATGCTCCAATTGGGGATGACGTAGTCCCACTGGCTCTGCAAAGTTGGGACTCTTGAGCGGCATTCCCATAAAAAAAATAAAGTTCCTCCTCTTTGTAGCCCCATTTGGATCCCCACATACGCTTTATTATGGGTTAGGCTAGATTACGCGAGGCACGGACAATGCAAACGTTAGCATAACCTAACCTTTTTTTTTATTTAAATCTGATATCCTTTTTTGTGATGAATAAAAAAACCACAATACATAGCTTTTCGTGAAACCAAACTTCGAACATGAAGAAAAAATATCCTGTTTTACAGCTTTCATTCCTTCTTACACTTTTTCCAACAATTCAATTCCACTTTGACCAATTTCAATTCCACTTCCACCAACTTCATTCCACTTTGACTTACTACAATTCCACTTTGACCTACTTCAATTCCACTTTAACATCTTCATCCCACTTTGACCAGCTTCATTCCACTTTAACATCTTCATCCCACTTTGACCAGCTTCATTCCACTTTAACATCTTCATCCCACTTTGGCCAGCTTCATTCCACTATGATCACATTTTTTTCCTTTGCAAGTACGTTTTGTGTGTCTGTAATCACCAGCACGACGAATGTAACGGATGCCGCCGTGTCGGCAATTAAACCAAATACTACTTCAGGGTTCGGTAGTGAAGCACGACATCTGCGTTGGATTTCCAGATAAAGTGCCGAACTGTCCTCAAATCCATACTGGGTTCCAATACCTGGAAAACAAAAACATTTCTCATTACTAAAAAATTACAATTAATTTACCAAGTAAAATGTATGTTAGCCACAGACATAGGAATTAATAGACGAGAAGATAATGGCGAGGGGTAAAATCAACTGTTGAAGAACGAAGGGCGTAAGGCTGACTGTGATTCGTCAATAAATCAATCTGACAGTAAATAGGCATCTCGCATTATAATATCACCATTTACTTCTTAAAAGTAAAATCTGCTTTTGAATGAATAGACATTTTTACATGGGAGCGCAAATTACTCGCCACGTTATGAACTAATTTGCGAAGTCCAAATTCGGCAAAAAAATTCGTTTCTATTTTCAGAGTCGAATATTTCGTTTAAGTATTTAGTTAAGACACTTTTATAAATGTTCATAATTTACTTCCCAGCAACCAACCAGCTTTGTGTTTCGCGTCCAGACGTTTCTCGATGTGATAGTAACAACTGATTCATATTATACGATGTGAATATGCTTAAAATAAAGTAAAATAATGCTTATATATGGAATGTAATACGACGATTGGGTTTATTCTCTTTTTCACATCTATTTTTACAAGTTTTCATAGTACAAGTCAACATTTTGCCGTGTTATTTCGTAAAATGAACCGATGATGCCTCGACCATAGTTCGCACAAGAATGATGACGTCACGTTTTCAAATTTCACTTGAGGCCATACGCGAGCCCAGCCGGCTCCAATGGAACCGGTATGGGGAGTGGGGATAATACGCTTTTAATCACTTAGGGCAGGTCTACTAATATTCATATGTCTATGTCTGCAGCGCACAGTTCAGTGTGGAACTTTTCTGCGCAGGGTGTTGCATCTTTTGGTTTATGTCGATTGCTTACCGACCCATGGGACGAAGGGCTTACATGTTTGCAAGGGGAAGGGGTGCTTTGGAATTTCACAGCCAACCGGTTAGTAACGTGGTAGATTTCTTTAAATTTTAAAGCCATTGTTTTTAACCCGAGCCTTGCGGGTTCGACCCTCGATGAATGAAAGTGGGTGAATTTTGAATATTCTGAAATTATTTGTAACCCGGGAATGCTAAAAAATCTTTTCTCTAGGTAGAAAAAATATTTTCAAAATACTTTTAATCTAATCAGTAATTGAACTATTGATCTGAAAGATTCCATGCCATGATGTACCTACAACTTGATTAATTTTTTTTTTATTTTTCTGACCCCCTTTTCAGACCTTCGGCGCCCCCTTGGAGCTTTTTACCACCCTCCATTTGCCCTCGAGGCCACCACCGACCCCGGTGCGGTACCACCTCCGTTGGGAATCACTGATATACAGCCTATAAATTTGTATAAAAGAGAATTCTTTTTACATGGTTTTGAAGTAATAACTGTGGACTGCCACAAAGAAAAATTTTAAGACGTATCCGTACTTTGAATTGAGTTAGAGCAGGATTTAGATAGAACGTACAGTAACCAATTTTATTTTATTTACACTCTACCGGTTTTGGAATAACCCTTCCTTCATCGGGAGAATATTAAAAACTAATCTTTGATACAAAATACTGACAGATTTACACATTGAAAATTGAGGTGTCTGAGGGAGAGGTGAACTTACTCTTAGATGGATTCAGCTTATTTGGAGACATCCAACGAGTTATTACTTCTAGACATTCAGCTGTACGGATCTTGAGACTATTGGTTTCGTTTGGAGCGCGGTATAAATAAACTTGATAATCATCAGCATAGCAGTGAGACAAGAGACCAAATGACTCGATTATTTTGGCAACATCATTTGTAAAAAGGATGAAGAGAAGTGGACCCAAAACGAATCTCTGGGGTACTCCTGAAGAAAGTGATGCAAAGTTAAGGCAGTTTATTTCCAACCCTCACGGCTTGTAAGCGATTGGATAGATAGGATGCCAGTCAATTTTTGATGTGAGAATTGAAACTAAATGTTTCCTCTAATCTTCTAATGAGGAAGTCGTGATCAACTGTGTCAAACGCTGCACTCATGCCTAGAAGTGAGATATGTGCTAACTTACCTGACTCCACGGCAAGAGTTATGTCTGACAGATTGACGATTTGCGAATAATTTATTTGAATTGCGTAAAAAAGATTGTAAGATGCAATGATTTCTCCCAATTTTACTGCTTCCTCGCAGTAAAAATTTAATTTTACTAACTGTGGTTAGTAAGATTCGGGATCAGGCGGGAGATAACGCTTGCAGTGGTTGGCTGATTTTGTGTGGCGCCATACCAACACTAATCCATCGACCAATCAGCGAACGCTATTCATTTTGCTACAACCTTCTAACCACAATTAATTTATAATTTTACTAGGTATCGACACCAAAAAAATATAAAATCATCGCATCGTACAATCTTTTCAACGCAGCTCGGTAAATTGTGATTTTGCTAAACCACCCTCATTAGCAGTTTTCAACAAGTGAGCATCGCCGAGTGCTCAGTCAGCAAAATAGAATTGCACATTGTTCTAAGAGGAAATGACTTCCACCTGCCACATTGGTAAAATACAATGAGCGTACATCACATAACCAGTCACCTATCAATCACCATGGCCACAACACCACTAATTAGTTTGTACACATTAAACTTTGTTGTGGACAATAATAAAATATTTTTTAATTTGATTTATTTTAATTTGTGATTGCGAACTAAACTCTACAACGCGCAGTATTGTTTGAAACCGAGTAACCCTACCGCAATGATTCAACTAGCTGCCACTATCTTAGCTCGATCAATTTAACTTGTATCTCGCAAGGAGAGATTCGTATGGGCTGAATGCAGTTAGGAGATTCCACTGATTTACGAAGATTAGTCTGTAAGCATGTTCCATTATCTTTTTGAGTTTCTCTAAAATTCTATGATGTCAATTCAATTGATTTTTGTCAATTTAAAAAAAATTTTACCATGCGAATTTCACTTTTACAATTTTATGGGTCATTTTCGAACAGTATGCAAACTTTTAAAAATATCACCAATATAGGTTATGTTCACTGACGTCAGAAGAGATGAGAAATATGGCCACATGAGACAAACCATGTGACCATATTTTTGGCACCATGAGTTGGCACAAGACGTTGAATGACGAAAAGCGTCCATTGTAAGACTTTTCTACGCAGGATCTGAATGTTTCTTCTTAAACGAATCGCCTGGACTAACGACGCTGAAATTGAGTGAGGTGGGTAAATTATAACACATTTGTAAAAGTGTCTAACTAAATAGTTTAACAAAACATTAAATTTTGCAAACAAGCCCGAACTTTTATTTAACCGAGTTGGGATATTTTTTTTTTTTTTTTTTTTTTAAAGAAAGACAAACATTCTCGGGTTACGAATAACCAAACAATGTTTGAAAATCTCCTACTACCACCACAGAAAGCCGAAAATGTTGCTTGTGTTGTGATGGAGGACTTAGCCAGCCGAGGAATCGAACACGCGACGCTCGGGTGAGACCCAAGCGCTATGCCCACTCAACCACTGACCGAGTTAAGTTTTTTACGCAGTCAGCAATTTTCATACCAATGTAAGAAGAAACAATAATTCATTAGCAGATTTTATTTTCGCATACTAAATGGTGATTCTTTTTACATATACTCCACACAGGAGGCTCTCAGGAAAATTATTTCCCTTGAGGCCTATGTCATCTCTGGGGATGCTGTGTGGAGGGTCTTTTTGAGGAGAGTAAAGGAGTAAACATGTTGTAGTAGGGAGGAAACACAGAGGCCCGCAAATCGTTCGCTGAGCTGTTGAACTCAAGAACGAGTCGTAGAAGCGACCCGTTCTCATGTGACAAATGTCAACTGTGTAGAAATGTTGGGCTCGCGTTTGGCGTGTTTATGCACCGGTGCCGAAGCGATCAATGACGCTAGTTCCTCGGAGCAGCTTCCATTGTAATACCGGTAAAACAAGGACACCACACCTAACTGACGCCTGTGCTCTAAAGATTGCAATTTGCCTGTTAAGATAGGGGAATCTATCAAACATTCCGCCCGTATCTACACAGAGTCGATGATTTTTTCAGGTATTTAGGGGCTCCGGACCAGAGATGGCTGCCAAGTTCAACAGTGGGGTGCACTTGCGATTTGTACAGGGTCAGCAGTTGTGTACTATTTAAGTATCTGCAGGCCCTGTACAGTACACCCAGCTTCTGTGAGGATAACTTGACTCTGGCTTCGATGGAGCCTCCGTGCTTGAGCTGGTCAAGATTGCTTCCGTGGAAGAGACTAGATTGTCATTTCAATCCATTTTAGACGTAATCAGACATGATTAGGTCTTTGAAAATCGAGGGGCAATGCGAGGGGCAGAATTAGTATTCTGTCAGAATCATTTACTGACTGACAGGGACAAGCCTACGCCACTCCCCATGCTCCGCACGACTTGGTTTGTTCCCTTCACTCTTATGGGCAGCTCTGTCTATTCCTTACTCTGTGGTTAGTTTAGTTTAGCTTTAGTTGGATTAGATGTATTGTTCATTCTTGTACTTTTCTTCAATGTTCCTTTTTGTCATGGAGCACTGTGAACTGTACATCAATAATAAATTATAATAACAAACCTGTTCACAGCATAGCAACTCAATTTTATCTTCCGGAGCGTCGGCTTCTCCGTTCCCCGTCTTGGCGGCATTCGCCGACGTAGGCGTCTGGGTCGTGGCCCCGCCGCTCTGACCTGATCCCACTGCCGCCGCCTGTCCGCCGGCAGGGGCGGCACTGTTGTTACCGCCGGCATTGGCACTGCCACTGCCGCCACTACTGGCGTTGGTGTTGGCATCAGATCCACCAAGGATTTTCTCGGACACATGCTCCGACACCTTGCGGCATTGGATGAAGTCGTTGGCTATCAGACGATCCTGAAAACGAGAGATTTGGAATAATGAAATACAGTCACATCTGGAAATCAGATATTTGGAGTAATGTAATACGGTCGCATCTGGAAATGATAGATTTCGAATAATGTAATACAGTCACATCTGCTATCAGTTGAATGTAAATGGCTGATTGTTATAGGTTGTGCAAATATTAGAGTTTATGCGAACAACAAATATGTACTTCTGATTGTACATATTGATGCATACATAAATGTACACACATAAGACATTAATAATAATAATAATAATAAGTGTTTTATTATCTTTTTTTTGTTTAACAAATAGATATAATGATATCCTCACTGGGATCTCCCGTGCTGAGGATTTCATTTACTTATGTATAATTTAATTATAAGAACATTGCGGCATCGGATGAAGTCATGACAATCAGGCGACCAGGCTGTTCAAGGAAATTATTGCTACCTTACAGTGTTAATTGATATTAGACAGTTTTTGAGTTTTTTATTATTTTAGAAAACTGTAGCAACGAGATTCTTAAGGCATTACATATATGCCATAAGAATTATATACCATACCATGTTTGACCTAGTTACAAATGCAGATATCTGGAAAGAATTAAGGCCGAAGAAAGCGTAGTAAACAAAATTAAGAAAAGGACGCTTAAAGGATTGAACATTTGGAGCAGATGATCAAAGAAAGTAGTGTAAGGAGAATACAATATGAAGTGGATGTTAACAGTAGAAATGTCGGGTTAAGCGCCAAGAAGACATGACGCAAACAAGCGAATCAAAAAGAAGAGCAGGCATGAAGCATGAATGTGAATTAATGTGTGCCACGACAGAATTGTGTGACAGTCTATCCTCTCTACCTATCCTTCTAAAGAAACCGTATGAAGGTTGGTTAGTTAATTCTTACTCTTCAGAAAATTTCAAAATAAACAAAAATTCATATCATACATTTAGAAATCGTACAATACGAAGTTTGTACTTTTTTCTAAGACTTTTTTTAAGTAAATAAAATCAAATTGAATCTGTATACCTATATTTTTAATCAATTATTTAGATCAAAAGAAAGTGGGTTTTTAACCATGTCCCATTTCTAATATTCAATCAAACTAAGTCTGATTTCATACTTAACTTTAGGTACCTATGTAAGATTAATTTTGTGTTGTCTTAAATAGCTAGCATAGTATATTTTTTTTAACTATTTTTACATAAATTTGGACCAACATTGACAAAAATTAAGTTTAATATTTCTGATAAACAATCTGTTAGTTCCATTGCGTGACCAGATTTATTTATATTAAATTGTAGCGATGCTACGAGATTCATCTCGAACGACTAGTAAGTACGCGAGACCGCTGGTAAAATGGAGACAACTCGCTCAGTCTGGGTGTTACACATACTTACCTGAAAAAACTTTTGTATTTATTAAGTGATAAATTGACAATGTTAACTGAAGAATCCACTGTATATTACCCTACACTAGTATTCTGGGCAATGAGGAGTACACTATATTATGGTAGTTAGTCCCAGAATTTCTATACTGAAAAAAAAATCCCCACTTCTACTAAACTGGTATTGGTGGAAAATTACAAATAAAACGTAAAAGTAACAAAATGGAAAGTAAAAATGATAAAAACATGTACAAAAAAAATACCCCTACACAAAGCAATATTTTGGTCCTGATAAAATGCTATGAAACTAATTTATTTTAAGACGAAGAATAATTGACTTTTAATATGGTTTTAGTCAGTTTAACTCTTCGGGCTAATTTGTTCAGTTTTTTTAACAAACATCCTTAGAGTCAATTTTTTAGCTTTTCGGAACAGCTCATAATGATCTCATAGAAATCAACATTCAAATATAGAAGTTAACCATAGAATAATTAAAATGTACACCTCTATGAAACCAAAGTTTTAGAACGAAATTTGAAAAAAAATTATGATACTTTTTAATTACATATTTTTATATGAAAAGACAAAAAAGTGAGGTGGCAGTAATGTTTATAATACATTTATATAATAAAACAGGTGTTTTTTTTTCGTTATTTAATTTTAGTTCAGTGTTTAGACGAAAAACGTAAAGCGAGCCATTTTTTTTACTTTTTATTTTTGATTTCAAAACTTAAATATTTTAAAAAATTATGTTTATTTTTTAATAATAAAATTTGAAGGCGTATTTCATCACCTTTCAAAAATGGTTATTAGTTTTCATACATGTTCAGAAATATCAAATTTATTTGAATTTTATTAAGAAGCAGAAGAATCTTTCTGACATCATCTTGAAGAAATGTAACGGTCAATATGCCAGAGGCCTGAAGGGTTAAACGATTTCCTGTGATGTTCTATCTTATAATTATAAAATGTCATTTTTACTTATAAAAATTATTAATTTATTCAATCTATGAAAATGATTGTTTGTTCAAAATCTTATATCTCCAAAAGTTCTTCATCAATTGCTTTGAAATTTTGACACAACATTACATTCGAATACGCGTGTTTTTATATACCAATCACCTATGACAGGTAAAACATGCTTTTTTTAAAAACAGCAAAATCTGTTGGATGTAAAAGCAACACGCGCTATTATTTCTCTATCTGCACAGACAGACTAAGCCACAGCAATGCGTGGCGACCTTCAGCTAGTATATTAATAATTGGTTTCTAGGTGTGATAATACTAGTCAATTCTCAGGAATTATTTATGAAATTTTAATTTATTTTTTCTTTTATTTAATTTATGTCTTCTGAATTACGTACACTATAAAAAGATAACTCTTATTCAGAAAATCGCAAAAACAATAAAGCATTGATTTTTAGATAAAGGCGTACGTAGTCAGTGACGGCCCTGAATCAAGCAGCGCCTGGCAAAAAAAAAAGTCTTACAGTTTTTCGTGGGTTATGTCTCTCTTAGTACGTAGGTAATAGGATATTTTTATAATAGTCGCAGAATAGAAGTACACTAGATATAAAATGTTAAATTTTATAAATAAATAAAATATTCTTAAAAAATAATTAAAATAAAAAATTCAAGGGCGCTGTGTTAGGTATTATTAGCACCTTGGCCCCTTGGAAAGTCGGCGCTCAGAGCGGACTGCTCCAATTGCACCTGCATAGGGCCGGCCCTGTACACAGTACATTAATAGTAGATCGTTAAATTGATAAATTAAATAAATCCTCATTTGCCTGTCATTATGCAGGTGTGTTGGAATGAATGAATTTAAAATTATACAAATAATTTTGAGATTGAAACATTTTAATAATATTATTTACCTTTTTTTGTCTATCCTGTTTCGTCTGACAGCTTGCATGCGGTAATAAATAGAATGGTAATTTAACTAGTTTTGGGGTGGCCATTTCGATTGCTACGTCAACCACCCATTGCGGCACGGTCTCGTTCAACAAAACACACTCAGTGTCACCGCTGGCGTCTCCCACAGACAACCTATACAAAGTTCTGCCCCCCACTTCACTGAATATCAGCGGAGTGTGGATAGGAACGGAGAAATAGTTATTCCCAACCATCTTAGCTCCGGTCTCAGGGTTCGTAGTAACTCTTTGAGGATGATTCCAATGCTCTAGCAATGCTTGAAGTAATAGATTTCCGTAGTTAACTTTCTGATCGCGGTCCAGCGTCAACCCCGCTTCCTTTGCACTTACCCACGCCCCTAGACAATCTACTTCGTCTTGACCTAAGTGAATCGTCAGCATCCCTGTTTTTAAATCGACATTAAACCAATTTGGTACATAGATCATTTTGAATTTGTTTTTTATCTCTTCCTCGTAATCAACTTCTCCCAGATCTTCGATTTTGACAGCTTTTAACACGTCGTAGAGCGCTACTTTATTGTCTGTGTCTTTAGTGAGGATGTGTCGCTTGTCGTTCAGAACGGTGTAATGTCTAATTGCGGCCCCGCCTGGAATTTGAAATAAGGGTCCGTTGGGGTGATTCACATGGTACTGCGGGAAGCCGGCCACTTCGGGGTTCAGAGAATTTACCGGAGGCAGTCTCCAACATCTTATGTCAGAGTCTGAAGTAGCTACCCACACTCCTTGATGGTCGGCCGTGAAACACAGTTTTAAAATAGGAGCCGATTCCTCACAAACAACGACATTATTATCGGGGTTGCGTAACTCCGTCATGATGACTCGTTTATCTCGCCCTCCGGATATGATATGCATGAAATTGTCTGTGGCCAACAAGGCCCACACCGCTTCTTCGTGCACTCTAATTGTCTGTATTAACCTCTGCTGGCCGAGCGACCAGAGTTTTATAGTTCCGTCAGAACTCCCTGAAACACACTGCGTTCCATCCTGACTTACTACTAAAGCTTTAACATTGTCCGCATGTCCTTTGAGCTGCATCAGCTTGGTGCACGTCCTGGGATCCCACACCCGAAGGATCTTTTCTGTGGAACCACTCACTAGCACTGTTCCCGGCGGGTTCATCGCCAAACTGTAAATAGACTCCATACTACCACTTAAACTAGAGGTTGTGACTGTGTTATTACTGGCCGTAAGAGCGGTCAGTGTGTTCACATCCCAGAGAAAGATCGCTCGATCTAAGCCCGCACTCGCTACTTGTTCTTTATCTTTTGCGTACGCTAATGTTCTCACATAATCTTTGTGGGTCCGTAACGTGGACATGCAGAACCCTTTGTGGGCGTTCCAGACCTTGACGGTGGTGTCGCTGGAGGCACTGATCAGGTTTTTACCGCCACAGCACAAAACTATGTCGTTTACCCAGTCCGTGTGATGTTCCATACTCTGGATATAGCGGTCCTGAGCGTTGGTCGATGTGTGCCATACTCTAATGATGCTATCCCGGCCGGCAGAATATAACCTTCCTTGGACAGGATCTAGTTGTAAGGCGCTGACTCCGGCTTTGTGCCGCCTCTCCTCCTCATCCCGAATCACGAAAGAAACCTGGGTCTTCTTCCTCATTGGTTGGCCGGTTTTGTGATTGGCCATGACTTACAATTCCGTCGGTCTATTCGGACCGTTTTGGACCCGCGATTTATCTATTATCGTGCACTCTTTCACTTTGACGGCACTGAAGTTTAAACAACATAGTTATTCGCGCAAACACCCATTTCGATCGTATTTTTCGATATTATTCTCACCATGGAATAGATTACACGTAAAAACTGTCAAATTAAAACGCCGAAATCCCTATTCCTGAATACTATTCCATTTCCTTTTTTATTTTTAGTCCAAACTCCCAACTCTTGTAACAAATATGTACCGAATTATCAATTGTAAATTTCTGCAATTTGAAAATGCTTTTTTGTGGATTTTGGTTTTATTCTAAACGTTTTAAAAATGTTGTTATTTTATTATCAATACGTTGATATATTTTCAGTAAATTGGTGTGCATGTGTGCTTATTGTCTGTCGTCGAAATTTATCGTCTAATTTTTTAAAGATCTATGGGATTTGTTGGCCCCAATTTTTTGTCGTGCTATGAAAAGCACATAAAAATTTTAAAAAGGTTTCCGTCGAAATGAAAATAATTTTGTAGAATGACAGAATAATGTTATTACTAATATGTTTTCGCTTTTTTTTTTCATTCTTATGTTTACTTTATGCATCATAATATTGATTAAATGTATCGATGTATCAACTTTGTTGGTCGATGTCATAAATATACCCTCGATATAACGTCGATGTTATGTCCATAAATAAACCACCAACGTCGCACAGTGGACGGAATGGAAAAAAATGTCAATTACACAGAATGTTCGAGGGTAAAGTGCATTAGTTTCGAGGGGTGATTATAGATGAGTTTAGAAGTAGAAAACATAAATAACTTTTTTCGATATTCCAACGTTATAAGGTAGTTTTTAGGTTTAAAAATTCTAATAGTTTGTATGGGAAAATAAATATTCTTATATGGAAAAATATTTTAGTATAGGAACAAAAGTTGAAATTTCGAAAAAGTAATTTTTCTTTTACTTCTACCACCATGTAGAATGACCTCCCGAAGTAAATGTTGGTGTTAAATGTTAGTTTTTCAGTCCGGTGCAAAACTAAATAAACAAAATTTATATTTATGACGTTTTCAAAAAATCTAAATATTGTACGAATTCAGCGCTTTATCGACGGAGGACACTTTTCAATTGATAAAACGATTTCTTAAAAAAAATTTACTCAAATCATTGGACTACACCATAAAATAAAAATAAAATATTTGCGCAACACATAATACTATTATTTGGTTCCACAACTAATCAGATCACATTTTTTTAAACACGATATTCCCCATATTGAATTATTAAGTATGTAACCAAAATGCAAAACTTTTCAGTCCATGATATCAAAAATAAAAATATTCTGATGTAAGTAACTATCGCTATTTTATACGTTATCTAAGTGGAGTTTTTAACCTAACAAAATAATTTTACATTTCGGTTTTAATTATTTTTTATCCTTGGTGACATTTGATAAAAATGGCGTCATGTAAATTATCCAAGTACTAAAGCTATTATTTCATACACACTTCAAAAAATGAAATTCTACAGCCAAATAAGTAAAGGAATAAAATGGGAACAAAACTTCGTTGTCTTCGATTTGATTTGTCTGATTCGTCGGAATCTTCGGCTTTCGCGCCAATAATCTCTGCCGTTGTCAACACTCCATACTGCAGAGCTCATTTCGTTGACGTTTTACTTTGAAATTACTATCAATATCTGCTGTTTGTGATTGTAAAATGCACGTCCGGGTGAGGTTGTGCGGTAAGCCCGAAGTTATCGTCGTAGTGCCTTCGAAACTGACAAAAATCGAAGCCTTCAGAAAACTGTTAGATGAAAAATTTGGTCTTGAACCAAGTTTACAACGACTTTTGTACGGGGGGAAACTGGTAAGTAACATTAATTTACTTTATCTTTCTAAACATTACTAACGAACGATTTGTTTTCTCGAAACATGTCGGCATCTCTTCTTAGGTTATTATGTATTTCAAATTTGTAATGCTCACAATGGAACGTCGATTAACATTCCGCACGTGTATTTTTGTCTGTACGCGAAAATCAGTGCCAGGAAATAATGCTTGCAAAAAACCGGTCCGAACGATCTTTGACGGAAATATATCTAATAATTGTAATAATACTTGAAATTTATAACGATGTTTTCAAAATCTTTTGCTAATGACATCTAAAAATTTCTTTGTTATCTCTTTAGTGTTCGAATCACTTAGGTATATATGGATCTCATAAATCAGACAATGAACAAGTGGTACTTTCGAACATCAAAGTATAGAACGCCAATAATAAGACCCCAAATGAATTGCTCTAATGCCTAACCTATTCTGTAATCAACAAACCGCCATCGTCATATTATTCAAAAATCTACATTAGTTAATATTTTTAGAGAACCAATGAAACCATGGACGAAATGTAAAAATGCATTGGGCTCTCAGCAAGGCGTTGCGGGTTCAATTCTCCCCTCTCCAAGTCCTCCATCATTGCGCAAGAAACGTTTTCCACTATCACAATTGAAATGGGAGAAATACAAATATTATCAAATTATTCATAACCGGAGAATCTTTCTTCAACAATACAAATGACCATTTCCATACAACTATACAAGCCTGTTCGTTTTTCTATAATAGACCTAAGCGGTAATTATACTGATGGCTACAACCAATACCATCCAGAAAGCTCAATTTTAAAATTGTGTGTACGCATATCTTAATTTGTAAAGAGGCCAAAATCTACACAAATCTATTTCTCTCTTCTAAAAATGTGTAAACAACATGTTTATCATGTACGAATTTTCATCTGTGACGCCATTTTATATTCTCCATTTGATAAACCAAACTGTCATGTTTTCAACATTTGTTTTAACATTTTGCCTATTATTATTCAATTGTTATGTTCTAGCGTTAGTTTTAAAAGTAAATTCTCTGAAAGGTAATCATAATTTTACTTTGCCTTTCAATTGCGTTTACAGCGGATATCCTGAACGATATTGCTCCAACATGCTCTAATTATTATCATTGCAACATTATCTTGCCAGATAACAGTTTCAATTAGTTAATGATTATTGTATTGTGTTGAAGTTAGTAAAATAACAAAGACATGCCATGAAAACAAACTTGCCCAAAAATTATTATTTAAGTTCATTTCATGAATGTTTATTGTAGCATTATTCGTCTTATTTTTTTTAATGATATCGATTTTATCAATGACTAGATGACGTGTACCCCGGGTTGCTCGGGAACTTGTAAACAGTTTGGGGTAAAGTTTTGAGGTTATGAGGCCTTTTTAAGGTATACAATTCCATAGTACCTTATTTTCATGTATCTCGTAAAGTTTAGCCCCAAAAATAATTTTTGCCCCAAGTTTCTGCAAACAGTCTTTATTATTAATAGGTACTCCCGGACTCACTTAGATATTGCCCCGAGTTTCTGCAAACAGTCTTTATTATTAATAGGTACTCCCGGACACACTTAGATATTACCCTGTGTTTCTGCAAACAGTCTTTATTATTAATAGGTACTCCCGGACACACTTAGATATTGCCCTGTGTTTCTGCAAACAGTCTTTATTATTACAAGGTACTCCCGGGCACACTTAGATATTGCCCCGAGTTTCTGCAAACAGTCTTTATTATTAATAGGTACTCCCGGACACACTTAGATATTGCCCTGTGTTTCTGCAAACAGTCTTTATTATTACAAGGTACTCCCGGGCACACTTAGATATTGCCCCGAGTTTCTGCAAACAGTCTTTATTATTAATAGGTACTCCCGGACACACTTAGATATTGCCCTGTGTTTCTGCAAACAGTCTTTATTATTACAAGGTACTCCCGGGCACACTTAGATATTGCCCCGAGTTTCTGCAAACAGTCTTTATTATTAATAGGTACTCCCGGACACACTTAGATATTGCCCCGAGTTTCTGATTTTTAAATAAAGCATGTCACAAAGAATGACTAAAAAACGACTTAATTTAATGGCCACAAATGAGTATTCTCCTTTCTTATTTTTTTTTTACATTAGCACCACACAGGAGGCCCTGAGGAAAAAAAATCCCTCAGGGCCTATGTCATCTTTGGGGATGCTTTGTGGAAAAGGTGTGAGGGGTGGCTATAAATCTTGGGATCAATGAGTCCAGGAGTGATGGACGGATGAATTCGTCCCTCCCTCTGCGGTGCAAGGAGATGGGTCGAGAGAGGAAAAACAATCTCCCTCAACCAGTCTCTCTCGATTCGACTCACCACACAGTAGGTGAGCAAACCCATCTGCTGCTAAGAGCTAGGCAAGTCTCACCGCGTGAACCTGGTCACCTCTGCTAAGTCATCAAATGAACTAATTGGGGTGATTATCTAATGAATGTTTCCTGGGGCAGCGGTACCCATAACCGTCTCCCTTGCCCCAAAAATAATTTTTAAAATTTTCGTTTGTTTTTCACCCAGCTCGATGATGGCTTCTCCTTCCATGACTATAACATAAAGATGAACGATGTGATCCAGCTGATGAAGAAAATCGCCCCTCCTCCGGAATCGGAGAAAAGTGATGAAGATTCTAAATCTGAAGCCGAAGAGAAGGCTGAAGCGAAACCAATTAGATATATTGGTAAGGAGTATTTTATTACATGCAACTTACTTTGTATTGTGGATTCCTTAGTTTATGTTTCTTGTGCCCAATAATGATTTTGCCAAGGCATATTATCTCTTTCTGTTGTGGATTCCTTTGTTAATGTTACTTGTTTGTAATAATGGTTTTACCACGCTATGCGTCTCTACTGTGGATTCCTTTGTTAATGTTACTTGTACCCAGTAATGGTTTTACCACGCTATGCGTCTCTTTCTACTGTGGATTCCTTTGTTAATGTTTCTTGTACCCAGTAATGGTTTTACCACAGAATAGCATTTCTTTCTATTGCTTATTCCTTAGTTAATGTTACTTGTAATCAGTAATGGTTTTACCACGGAATAGCATCTCTTTCTATTGTGGATTCCTTAGTTTAACCTTAAAAATGAACTGTCCGCTGGAATAAGTGTGTACTCTTCAAGAAAGATTAATAATGGTCAATGAAAAATAATAAAATTCTGCTGAATAGGAAAACGCGTTGATATAGCCAAGAGTTTTTGAAACTCAACATTTTTATATAAATACATTAGTTTTGTATTCGAAATATGTATCTTTTTATATAAAACATTTAACATAAGAATGCAGCTTTTCCTGTATTCCTGCATCCATTGATTTTCCCACAGACATAGGAATTAATAGACGAGAAGATAATGGCGAGGGGTAAAATCAACTGTTGAAGAACGAAGGGGGTTAAGCTGACTGTGATTCGTCAATAAATCAATCTGACAGTAAATAGGCATCTCGCATTATAATATCACCATTTAGTTCTTAAAAGTAAAATCTGCTTTTGAATGAATAGACATTTTTACATGGGAGCGCAAATTACTCGCCACGTTATGAACTAATTTGCGAAGTCCAAATTCGGCAAAGTAAATTTCTTCTGTTTGCAGAGTCGTAGTTAGTTTCAGAGTATTTAGTTAAGACACTTTTACAAATGTTTCATAATTTACTTACCCCAGTAAACAACGATGAGCACACTTGAGAATCGCTACATTGTGATGTGATAGTATATGTTTCTAAAACTGATCCATATAATACGGTGTGAATAAGCTTAAAATAAAGTAAAATAATGCTTACTTATGGAATGTAATACGACAATTGGGTTTATTCTCTTTTCACGTCTATTTTTACAAGTTTTCATATCACAAGTCAACATTTTGCCGTGTTATTTCGTAAAATGAACCGATGATGCCTCGACCATAGTTCGCACAAGAATGATGACGTCACGTTTTCAAATTTCACTTGAGGCCATACGCGAGCACAGCCGGCTCCAATGGAACCGGTATGGAGAGTGGGGATAATACGCTTTTAATCACTTAGGGCAGGTCTACTAATATTCATATGTCTATGGGTTTCACCGTATTCAATAAAGTGGTTTTAAAAGTATTCTTATTTAAGTCTAATGACAAAGTGATTGCTTCAAGTGAAAGTTTATTTTAAATTTTGTTTATTTTTTAGATGCTCCTAGCAAGCTGTACAGAGTTGGTGACTTGGTAGATGTAAGAGAAAGAGTTCACAATGCCTGGTTCGAAGGAAAGATTATTCAAATCGTCAAAGACCCAGAATATATCTCAAAATCCAAACCGCAAACCAGCAAATGCAACGGAACTCCCAATAAATCTACCAGAAATTCACTAAACAAAAATGACACAGCTAAAAGTTCACCAGTTAAAAAAACACCAGAACGAAAAGCTAAAACTTCTGACAAAAAAGAAAACGGACTCTCTAATTCAAGTAAAAAAGAAAATGAACTTAATACACCATCTAATTCCAGCAGAAAAGAAAACGGACTTAATAAGTCATCCAATTCTGGAAAAAAAGAAAATGGCGTTGATAAAATTGATCTAAATTCGTCGAGTGCGAAATCCAGTCCGTCTCCTAAAAACAAATCTCCCAAAAGGGGTATAACTGACTATTTTTCGAAAGGAAAGGTAACACAGCCAACTACTAATGGTTCAAGTAAAGAAGAAAGTAAGGAAAACGGACATTCTAATGATGTAGTGAAGAACACTGAAGATGATGAAAAGATTGCGGTTAATGGAAAGTACGATGAAACTAATGTTGCAGGTGATGAAGTTAAGAGCGATCAGGAGAATGTTCACAATGATAGTGATGAAGAAGTCGGACTACTTTACAAGGCTCATTTTGACGAGTAAGTAATTAAAAAATCTTGCAGAAACTTAAAAAACAATTATTTTCTACTGTTACATAGATATTACTCAACTTACTCCGAGATGTAAACAACCTTTTTTTGTTGTGATGAATTTTTGAGGTATTACGCAGTGTTGCACTTCCTCCTTTAGCCAACATTTCGAACAGCAGCAGATGTAATGTTGTCTGGCATAATACCCCATAAATAAATTACTACAGTAGAACCTTGTTAATTCGAAATCCAGCAGACAATACTTTTGACCGTGAAAATCTCAAATCAAACCCTTTTTACTTGGCATGTGGTACCCGCACTATGGCATCGTGACTTATTAATATTTCACATTAATAATGTGTATTTCAAAGATCGGTCATCCGGAAATGACGTGGTGTGCTGAGAATAGTTACATTTTGAAAATTGGGTAAAACGAAATCTTTGATCTCCTGACGGCAGCGTCTTTAACCTTTCCTTATCTGTGGTGTGTATTTACTACACATTGCTTCTAATAACTTGAATAACTCTATAAATATAATAAATTCTGGGTTCAGATTTTAGGTATTCCTCCGTTACACATTTATTAATTTTACATAGTTTTCAAATTCAATTAAAAATCAGAGATTTTTGTTAATAATCGGAAACAAATACACCAATACAATCAACCGTGTGATACTGCTACTCGAAGAATGTGTGAAGAAATGACACGCTATTGATGTCCCGCTTTAGTTCGCTACGCGGGAACATGAGAAATCCACACGTCCGCAGTTGTATTTTGATTTAGACCATTGATACCTACGACCGCACAGCTGTGTGTATGCCAGCCGCCAGCCCATGCGTCAGCCATTCGGACGCGGATTGTAGTTAGATGTGGACCCCTCGCACTTTTTTTTAGCATCTGCCGATGGTTTTTTCATGTTTTCAGCAATTAAATTACAATTATTTTCACTTTTGATATAAAATATAATAAAAATAAGCGATTAGCTATGAATATTCATATTTTTCCGATATTAAATCGCTTATTTTGAGATGTGTATTGACTACACAGCACCGGAACGCGTGGATTTTTTTAGCACAGTAAGGGAAAGGTTAAGAAATATAATGGTCAATATGCCAGATTTCTATGCGATTAAAGGCGATGTTATACTTCTTATGAATAATTTGTGACAGAATTGAAAACATTGATAGTAAATAATAACACATATCCCTAGTAGCAATTTTCATTGAATTTCACTTCAAGTTTAGATAAGGACAGTAATCTTATCAGAGCAGCTGCAGTATTTTGAAAAAAAAAAAATAAACCGTAACACCATTATGATAAAAAAAGTTTTTGTTACAACAGATGTTTAGATATCTTTAATCTTTGTATCCACACCGACAGCTGTCACGCTGTTTTGGGAGGGTTGATTAAAAACTTTAAAAAATTGGAGTTCAACAGGCATAGAACCAGAAATCTTTGGATTTTAAATAATGAATAAAAAGCACTGCCTATTCATCAAATTTAATATGCAGGTATATATTATACACTTTGTCTTGGAAACTGGTAGATCTACATCACATTTGGAGTCGATTTTGTATTAAAATTTTTTAGAGTAAATCTATTCCTAAATTAGAATTTTTTCGGACATATTGAAAAAAAAAAAATCACTATGGGTTTGATATCAGGTGTTGAAAGCCTTTTCAAATGCATCATAACTTAGACCCAGCCAGCGAAGTCTTCCCAGTTTTATGAATTTTGTGACGTTTAGCTCCTTAAACAGAGTATAGAGCTCATTGTTATAACGTCTGCGCCAAAATCCATTTTCTAGAACCGGTCCAAAGATGCGCCTCAAAATTTTCCTTTCAAAAACGTCCAGTGCTCGCTCATTCTTCTTAGTTAGAACCCACGTCTCGGCTGCGTACGTAAGCACTGGTCTAATTAGTGTTTTGTACACTAATACCTTGGTGGTTCTGGAAAGCAGTCTGGATTTTATTTGTTTTTGTAGGCGGAAATAGCAGCGGTTTGCATTCACGATGCGCTTCTGGATCTCCTCTGTAGTGTTGTTATTGTTTGTTATCAGGGAGCCCAGGTATGTGAATCTTGGTACCGTTTCAAAATTTTGGCTTCCACATACGAGAGATGAGGTTTGTTGGGTACATCCTACGGCCATGTATTTGGTCTTCTGCTGGTTTACTACAAGACCCATATTTTTGGCAGAACTTTCAAGATTTATGAAGGCGTCTTGTAAATCATCGGGATTTTTCGCAATTATGTCGATATCATCAGCGTAAGCCAATAGTTGCACAGAGTTGTCAAATATCGTTCCTCTTTTCTCAATGCCTGAGTCACGAATAACTTTTTCCATAATATATTGGAGTTTAACCGTTTTATGGCGAACATGAAATAAACTATTTCTCAGTAACTTTTCGCAGCGTGTGTTTTGTTCACATTAAATCTAATTGTGATACAGTAGAACCCCGTTAATTCGAACCCCGATAATTCGAAAAAACGCGTAATTCGAAATTTTCGCAAAAAAAATTTCCGCTGAAAAATTTTTTCATACAATTTTTTTTTTAATTCGAAATTCGTTAATTCGTAATTCGAAATTTATTTTTGTCCGCGCACGAAAATTTGTTCGTGTAATTCGAAAAAAATTGATTTTTGTGAAAATAAATCATAATATTTCGTAAATCTGAATCTAAAAGTCAGCCGTCGCGGTAAAACGCCGAAAAATGTATTTTTACGTGGTTATACATCGTCCTAATTAGTATTATTATTTTGTAAATCTGAATCGATTTACGCTGGAATGTCGTTTTTTTCAAATTTATTTCGAATATCCGAGTTTAAAGGGCCGAGAAAATACATTTTACGCGGATATATGTCGTAGTTTTACGAGTTTACGCCAAATATCTGCATTTAAAGGGTCGGCCGCGATGAAACTCGGCCGCGTAATTTCGATTTACGCGTAAATATATCGTATTTCATCACCGCGACGGAAATCGGACTAAAATTTCAATTTACGCGGAAATATATCGTATTTTTACTAACTTTACTTCGAATATCCGAGTTGAAAAAATACGGCGCGACGGAAATCGGCCGAAAAATTTCGATCCATGCCGAAATATGATATATTTTTACGAATTTACTTCAAATATCTGAACTTAAAAGGCCGGCCGCAAAGAAAAACTGCCGACAAAATTCGATTTACGCGGAAATATATCATATTTTTACGAATTTATTTCGAATATCTGAATTTGAAGAGCCGGCCGCGACGGAATACGGCCGCGAATTCTCGATTTAGGCGGAAATATATCGTATTTTTACGAATTCAAATTCAGATATTTGAAATAAAGGGCCGGCCGCGACAGAAAATTACCGCGAACTCTAGATTTACGCGGAAATATATCGTATTTTTACGAATATCTCAATTTAAAGGGTAGGCCGCGACCGAAATCGGCAGTGAAATCTCGATTTACGCGTAAATATATAGCATTTTTATGAATTTATTTCGAATATCTGAATTTGAAGAGCCGGCCGCGACGGAATACGGCTGCGAATCCTCGTTTTACGCGGAAATATATCGTATTTTTACGATTTCAAATTCAGATATTTGAAATAAAGGGCCGGCCGCGACGGAAAATTACCGCGAAATCTCGATTTAAGCGGAAATATATCGTATTTTTACGAATATCTCAATTTAAAGGGTAGGCCGCGACCGAAATCGGCAGCAAAATCTCGATTTACGCGTAAATATATAGCATTTTTACGAATTTATTGCGAATATCTGAATTTAAAGGGCTACGATAATCGACCGCGAAAATAAAGAAATAATTGGTATTAATACGAATTTACAACTAAAATACCACCCGGATTTGAAGAGGCGGCCAAGAAAATCGATTTTCAGCGTATTTTTTTTTTTTTTTTTTCATAAAATTTCGAATTACGTGGGAATTCGTTAATTCGAAATTTGATTTTTGATGTCCGCTGGATTTCGAATTAACGAGGTTCTACTGTACCTATACACTCCTCTCGTTGCTGGATACTTTTCCAACCTTCTATAGTTTCACTGGCTCCTGCCAGTTGGGACTCTGGTGTGCTAATCTTTAATCAATTAATATTTTGTAACAATACTCTTTTAGAGAGGAAGAGAGTTCTTTACAGTACTGCAAGCTGTCGGAAATTAGACCGCGAGCAAAGAAAGAAATCGATGTAGAAGATTTGAAAACTAATCAAACGGTACTGCTCAACTATAACATTGAAGAACCTCATGAAAAGGGCTTTTGGTAAGTTTGATTTTATTTTGTGTCTTTATGTGATAATATGAACTTTTTGATACAATTGTATTTTTTACTTGTTCAATTTCAATATTTTTTGTTGTAGCTTTAGATAAATTTATCAGGTTTGTTCCTTGTACAGAGTTCGAAGTGTATTATTTTACTTCATATTTTGCATAGATTTTAGTCCAAACATTTATGAAAATAATGTAATGTATTGATAATTAACATAATATAGACACCTTAGGTGTAGTTCTTTGAACCCCAGTCAAATTTGATATCGTCATAAACTGCCGATTCTCTGCTTGTTTCGTTGTTTAATCAGCCACCAGGCATAACTGCCTCAATTTGTAATGTAATAGATTCCCAGCATCCATTTGTACAACTGGCATAACCTCATTTTTAATCTTTCATAATCAGGTACGATTTCACGGTGCACGAAGTTAAGAAATTACGCAAGAACACGGAACTAATCGGCACTCTGTTCCACGGAAAAGACGTTCCTTTACACAACGTCAAGGTTAAACTGCAAGACAAAGTCTACGCTATCGAAACCGTCATACCCTTGGCCAAAAGAAGTGCAGAATATGAAAAATCCATGATCACACCTACAGAAAAAAGTAAGTTTCAATTTTTACAAAAATCACTCTTTATTTATTTTGTACTCTACATGTGCCCTGATGATGGACACTGCAAGTCTGTTCAAAGCGTTGATTCAAAAAGGATGGATCTTCATACGACTCTTGCGTTGGCTCATACTCTTTGCTTTACATCCATACGTCGTCTCATACATTCTTGATCATGCCATTTTTTCCTCGGGCATCCCTGACTATCTACCTTTCACTTTCCCCTCATATATTCTCCTTACACTCGTTTCTTCATTCATCCGCCCCGCATGTCCAAACCATCTAGGAGTTGAGTCATAGTGATTTATTTTTGGGGTATTATGCCATGTTGTGCTACCTCCTTCTTTAGCCAACATTTTGGACAGCATTACAGTGTCCATCTTCAGGGCAGATGTGTATGATGTGATTACACATCTGTCCCGATGACGGACACTAATGCTGTGCGAAACGTTGGCTTAAGAAAGAGGTAATGCGTAATACACCAAAAATATATCACTATAATACTTTTATGCATGAAAATCTTAAATCATATCAGCCTTTCATAACAATGTAATCTTGTTATTAACATTATGTTTTGGAAATTCAGATTAGAAAATATGTCTTATGTATAAGGGCAAGTCAAAACTTATCAACACTTTTCGTTCTACAATTTATTTACACAGCACTCAACACCTGCACTTGGTTCAGCGATTCACAAGCTTGTGAATTCCTTCCGAGGAGAAGGTTTTCGATTGGTCAGCAGCCCAGTGCGTTCCTGTACTTCAAAATTAACTTGTCGGTCATTTGATGGGCAGAGACACGGCTGTGGTTATCTTGGTGTACCAATAAAAGTCTCAGTTTATTTTAATTAGAACGTTTATTGAAGGAAACACAATAGCGCGTTTATTTTACAGGATAATACGAGAAAGCACTATAATATTTTAGCGCGGAATGCGAGCGATTATCTGGATCAAGGTTACGAGTGCGCGAGCGAGTTGTCTGAATACTGAATACTCGCTGCGTCGGGCCTATTTATATAGCCAAGCCGGCGGCGGTAGTAACTTCGCGAGACAGCTGGTAAACTGGAGGTTGCTAGTTCAATCTCGATCCTTCGATTGTGCTGGGACTACGCCTAGGCAATGCGCGAAATGTACCTAGTCAAACTCGCAATATATTGACGTAGGTAGTTCGCTCAGACGTCGTGAGTGGGTAGTGTGTACACAGCCGGCAGCAGGTATTGTTTACCTTAATTAATTGTGCCTCTCAAATGTCTCGAAATTTCGTAGCCCATGCATTCTAAACCGGTCGGCTTTCTGGAACATTCTAGCAGTATCGATTGCTACACGGCTGATGTTCAAAGAAGATGCTCCCTCACCGATAGTAATTCTCCTATCCGTTAGAATCATCTTTTGAGCTTGCTTAATCTTGTCTCTGTCCATAGTGAAAGTTGATGGATGTCCTGCTTGCGTGTTTGTAAATACCCGACGCGTCATCCATTCGGGATATTTCAGAGCACTTGGGCACTCGGTAATGCCCAACGCCCCGTGACGATACATCAGCTTATTACCTCGCTCTTAATCAGTATTATTTTGAAATTCGGTTGCGGTTGGTTTGTTTGTTTCCCATAATTCATGGTTCTGCTCACACTTAGATTGGGCAGATATGTTTACACTTTAATAGCCAGGATGCATATTATGCGATCGGGATCGAATGTCGCACACGTGACCGCAGTCGTTCCATCTCTATGCACACATGCGCAGAAGACACTATGACAATCTTGATGGTGTGTTATGACGAGTGTAGATAACTTTGACTCGCCCTGATATATCGACTGCCTTAAATATTTGTAAAATTGCCAGTAAAAACATGTTATCACAAAACCGTAGTAGAAGTGATGGAAAAGAATTAGGTATTGAATTGTATTCCACCCGCTGTCTTGTATAAGTTTCGCTTATAATTTTAACTTATTTTAGGTCCGAAAGAGAAAAAAAATACTCAAGAAGACCAGGGCGATTCCTGTTCTGAGGAAAGTTGGGTTTCCTCAGACAATTTCGAAGGAGATTTTTCGGATAATGATAGTTATGACGATCCCAATTTTGATCCAACATCCGGTGAAGACTCTGAAAGTGAAGAAGATGTATCTTTCAATAAAAGAGGTATCCATGGTCTTGTAGAGCGGGTGAAACAGTTTTTGAAAAATCTCTGTGAGACTTACCTGTGAATGTGAAAATAGTTCGTAGGTTCTTATAATGAGATTAGATTGACAGTAGTTATTCTTTTGCAAATGCGGTTTTGAAATAACACGTTTTTTCTGGCAATAAATTATTGTGTTTTCAATTTATTCTGTTGTACACATTATTTGTTTTAAAAATAATTTGTAGCAATCAAACACTGCAGCACAACTGCATTTTATTTGTATTTAAATGGTTAGCGTTCACACCTATAAATCTTTAATGGCCCCCAATACAAGCCATCGAAATTGAGCAAGTCTTTGGAGAAGTGCTTGGATGGCTGTTCCTCCCGGACAATCTGTCAAATTTGTTTACAATTTGAAAAGTCATTGTGCAATGTTTCAGTCTTCACGCAATACTTCATTTCAAGCTGCACTAATAATTTTTGGATATTATTAGTTAACTCTTTGCACGCGGCCGTATCAACTGTTGTTACGGCAAAAAGTCTATACTCACACGCGGCTGTATCAACAGTTGATACGGAAACTTTGACGGCTGATATTCCAGCGCTCTTTCGTCATAAATATATTTCTTGCTCACTTGGATATTCATAGAACTATCACGATGCTGACATATACAAGAATTTCTCAAAAATAAAATTGTATTTCATAAAAAAAGATCGATAATCAAGTGCGCCTCTTCGCGCCTTTTAGTCCTTTAGTTTACATTTTTGTCAACGGATGGCGTTAGTACTAGTATGTCATTCACAACTTTTCATAACTAAAAATGATAAGTGATCATGGTGTCCCACTTGTGTCTATCAACGCAGTGGCCTAAGTACACACACGCCGAGTGAATGGCGGGACCACATTCAAAAGATACGGTACGTCTTTGTATGAAATTTTAAGTTTTTGTTTTTATAAACATCTAAGAGTGTTGACATACGAGGATTTGTTATCATATTGTGGAGAATAATCTGTTCTGTCTATATAGTCCAATAAATCATGCTAGAATGCTATAATTTGACATTTAATTGCGTGCATAGGTATTTGAAAATATGTACCGCGTACGGGTATAGATAAAACGGAGCAAATTAACGCAGCATTCTGCTGAAGTGCTCTTATCTAATATCACAGTAAGTCTATCCTTTCTGCTCTGCAAATGAGAATCCAATGGATTTCTATTTGTAGCATCGATGACATGTTGTGGAAGTTTGTTCTATGCTTATCCATCCTAGGATGGGACGCAAAAGGTTTTTGTTCTTCTTTTTAGTGTCATATTCCCGTTTGTGGTGAAGATTTCTTGAATACTAGGGCAACTAAATGTCCAGATAAAATTTTGAATATCTCAATCAAGTCCCCCTTTCTCTTATTTCTTTTAATTTTAATTCCTTGATTCTATCTTCATATTGCTGGTCTTTTAAAGCTCTTGGCTACAAATAACATCATTCTTAACTAAATGGAACGGAACGCATAAGAAAGAGATAGCCATTTAAAGAATATGTGTACAGGTGAAACAGCTATATTATTATGAATGCCCCTCGTTTTTATATGCGTTCCTCGTGACACCAGTTATGAGCCCACTGACGGGCGAGCACGTCCGCTGCAAGCATGACTTTACAGGCAAGCGATGAGCATTTTTGTATGGATGTCCGCCGGAAAATCGCGCGACATCATGCTCAGACTACTCACCGCGGACATCCTCACCGCGGACATCCTCACCTGTCAGTGGGCCGCTTTTCTTCTACTTCTCGACGAACAAACGAGCGAGCAGAGTAGTAGAATACGACGTACACACTGTCACTAGGTTGTCCTTCATTTACTTATGTTTTTCTGCATTCTCTGTCGCACTTTATTTTATATGACGTTTAACGTTTTCGGGTAGCAAAAAGCATTGTGAATAGTTGTATTAATTGAGATTATAAGTGAGTACATGCGAATGGAAAGAAATTCCTTCAGATTTGGTTTGTGCTTGAGAATGATTTGAGCACATCTCAAAAACACGGAAGGCATTTTTTTCACAAAGAAGAGCGACGTGTCTATGGCAGCTGGTAACAGTTGTCTGATCGACAGACTTATGTGCGATATTAAACGCAGTAAATCACAAGTTCGTCCACTGGACGCAGTTCAGTGAAACCACGCGCATTGTTTTATGGTAACGTTACTGCTTTTAGAGGTGTTCCATTAAGTTTGTATGCAGGCTTAAGGTTAGATTTTATAAATATGTAGGACCGTGTATTTTGTTTGATAAGCTAAAAATAAAAATATCGATTGATTTAAATTAATTTATATTAGGAATGTAGAAATTAATTAATTCACCATGCATGGAAGCTAAAGCAATTGTCGTACGAAACGCTCGCCGCACCTGGCTGGCTCCAGCGAAAAGCAAACCAACTATTGAGGGCTGTTAACGGATTTATTCCAAACGTTGGTTTCTTTATTATTTTTTACTGAGCCGTCGACATTCTGCTGATGCGATCATATCTCTGATTGTCCTAGGATTCTTGCTGCAGAGTCTCACCTATTCTCACCTGTTCTTCATTTTACTTAACCTCTCAGAAAAGGACCTTTATTTACTTTGTGTTCCTTTGCGAACTGTCAAAACACGAAAATTTTTGTGTTATTCACGAGTTTTGTTAAAAGCTTCATAACTCACGTTTTGGGAAACGTAGCCTCATTCTAAAAAATGTTTTGGAAAGATTATGAAATTCACTATCGTATTGTTTTGTTACACGTAAATATTTGCGTGTCTAAATATACATTTTCTGAAAACGTCAAAAATATGTAAAAATCGCTGACCATTATTTCAAAGCTGTGAAAAATGTACTTTTTTCTGAGTATCATAAAGAAATAACACTTTATATATTGAAGAAATATAATTAAAAACTATTAGTCACCTCAAAATATTAACCGTCCAAACTAAAATATTTTTAATAAATTATTTAAAAACGCAATAAATTATGAACGAACAAGATGACAGATTCAATCGACTCAGATAATGCACCTCTACATTCCATAGATACTCTTGAATGCAGACGCGTAGCGTTATTCATTATCGATACTCTGTTTTTTAAATCATGGCAATCCGTATACTAGTGATGGAAATAAATCGATTTTTGTAAAATCTCGCGCGTTTACGTGAAAAGACGTACTAATGTCTTGACCGCTATTATCATATTTACGTCTTTTGATGTTCTAATGTTCCGAGTGGTTAACTTCACATTATTTTTGTAACATTTATATTTTTTGTAATACCTGCATCAACTGTAAAGCGCCCCTGAGGTGATATCTCACAAAAGCGGCGCTATACAAATTGTCCAATATTATTATTATTATTATTATTATTATTAACATGTTTTATTTTTGTTACTAATAAAATATTTGTGTTGTTTTTAGGATCTGGACCATTGGTTTGCACAAAATGCAGAGACGCTCCCGGAGTATCTTGCAAAGAATGTGGATGCAATATCTGCTCTGGCAAAAACCAACCTGAAACTGTAAGTCAAATTACACCAATTAAATTCAAACCCCGATACAATGAAACTCTCTCATTATAAAGTTTTCCAAGGGACTGGATCTATTTTTTTCTTACATGGGATAAATTGTATTATGTGGGATAAATTGGCTAATTTTTCAACTTCATCATTTCAGGGAATGAAATGACAAAGCTTCTTTAAGGCGATGCACTACGTCGTGTAATATTTTAAATTGAGCCGCTATCAATAATAACCCTTACGTAGATGGAGATAAGGTTTAAATTCCTGCTAAACACCATCCGCCTGTTTTGATTTATGCAAGAAAAAAACATGGCCAAAAAGTGCCTTTTATTTTATTTTGTGGATGTTCAGGCATAAATATTACATTTTTTTTCGATCATTTTATAAATAACTTAATTTGCCACATTATACAATAAAATCATAACCGAAAATGGGTTTGTAAGTAGGAGATTTAGAACTTTAAAGCAGTTTTCATAGGCCTTATACATTATTTTTTTCTGAGCTTATAAAAAGACTTATCTAAAAAATACTTGATTATTTCAAAGGCCAAGATGTATTCTACTCGCAGTATTCAATTAAAGCATCTGAAACATTTCTAGGCGACCAAATTTTCAAACCAAAAACACATGATTTTGCATTACTACATATGGCATCGCCTTAAGGAGAAATTCACTGTAATTTGAAAAAATGCGTAATTAGAAAATTTTGCCAAAAACGTCCCCAGAATGTTTTTTTTATTAATTATTCGAAATTACCCTCACACGAAAATTTGTCTGTGTAATTTGAAAACAATTAAGTTTTGAAAAAAAATATATAATTGGGTTTACAAGGGAATATGTAATATTATTACAAATTTACTTTGGACCAATCTAATATTTGAATTTGACATTCCCGGTAATCAGCTGCGAACTTAACCTCAATTATATTTTGTTAATAATATTGCACCCTTGAGGTGATCTCATGAAAATGGCGCTATATAAATAATCCAATCATTATTATTATAGATAATCCTCTGCGACGAGTGCAACCAGGGCTACCACATGACATGCTTGACGCCGGCGCTCACCGACCTGCCCACGGAGGACTGGTACTGCACAGACTGCAAGAGGGACCCCGACTCCGTGGTGGCTCCGGGGGGCAAAGTCCAGAAAAGGAAGCCCAACCAGCACAAGGCCCGTGACTGGGGCAGGGGGATGGCTTGCCAAGGTGACCTAAATAAGATAAATTAAATGTGAAACTCTCTTGTAAGGTTTTCTTCAAAAGAACAGGAAAACAAAATTCTTGGGTGTATGGCAGTGGCGGTCCGTGATCTAGAGTGAGATTGAAAAATACAACATTGAGGTTGTTTCTGTTGATTTTCAGGATTATTTCAGTTTGGGGAAGCAAATTTCTGAACCGAAAGCTAAAAACTGTTTTTGATAGCTGATAAAATACGCTTTCAAATCTTGTTATTAGAAAAGAACATAATTATTTTTGATATAAAAAGTTTTTTTAACCGTTTTAGTGCTGATCAATTTTTGCAAAAATAAATGTAAATTGCTGTACACATTTTGATAAATTTAGAGGAAAAAATAATGATGTCAAATAAAACACTCTAATTTAGGACGGGTTGTTTCGGAGAATTTGAACAATTCATCAAATTTCAACGTTCATTTTCGGGTTCTGTGAAAGTCCTATTCAAGTTCTGTTACTATATCATTGTAGGCTAGTTGCTTGACAAAACTGAAATAAAAACAGAACTTAAAAAATCTTTCACAGAACTTGAAAATGAGCGTTGAAATTTGATGAATTATTCAAATTCTCCGAAACAACCGGTCCTTAGACAAATATCAATCAATTTTATTAATTCTTTTTGCATTATAAAGAAAAAATGTTTATTGATATGAATATGAAAAAATAAGCATAAAATATCAATTTCATTTTTTTTTAAATTGAAATTGATCATTTTTTGATTTAGAAAACACTTTTGTCGGAGGAATTTTGGCAAAATTTGGTGTTTCTTCTGTTTCTGAAGATGAAGAGGAGATAGAAGGCTCACTTTCAATCCTCAATCTTTTTCTTCGGTGCGTTATAATACTGCTATCGTCACTATTTGTATCTGTTGTTTCACCTCCCGTAGAATCACTAGGAATCGAATCAACGTTCGAAATAATTTATTTATTTCTATACATATCAGTGTCTACCAAATATTTACATTTGCATATAATACATAAATTTAAAACTGTTTTATGCTGGGTGTGAGGTAGGTTTGAGTAGGTGACACTGTGGTGGGTAATGTTATATGTTTCGTGACCACCTCACTTGCACGTGACATAGCAATTTTTTTAAAAAATATAAAAAAAAGGAAGAAAGTTATTTTTTAATGTATAAGAATGCACTCTCGTTACAAATTACGCGCGAGGTTAGCGTACGTCCACTCCCGCGGAGCACCAAAAACACACTGAAACTCGCTGCGCTTCTGCGCTGCTCCGCAATTTTCGATACAAACGATTGCAGCGCTTTTGCGACGCTTAGCATTCTAACGGTTAAATCAAACATGAAAGTGTTAAAAATAGCTCACCTTTTTTGCCTAGTATATTATAAACAATACTGCCACCTCACTTATTCATATAAAAATCTATATACATAAATAAATATGTAAATGTTCATTTGTTCAAAATCTAAAATCTCCAAAAGTTCTTCACGGATTGCTTTGAAATTTTGGCACAACTTTGCAATCGAATACGCATGTGTTTTTATATACCCACATTATACAGGGTGTATCGGCACTAACCCGACAAACTTTAACCAGCTATTCCTTAGCACATTTGGAGTAAAAAATGTTATGGGCACTTTGCTGTCCGGTAGCATTTTTTTAAAAATTAAAAACAAAAAAATCCAAAATTTTCACACTACATCACTGTCATTGGCATTGCTTTTCGTGTTCAACAGCTGTTATAAGCAAGTATGTCGAAAAGCGTCTTCGCTCTTTCGCACACACTAAATAATAATAGTTAAAAATGAGACGAATGGTGCCGTGCCATTTCGTTGTGATTGTAAAAGTGCGCCAATATAGTATGTACACACGTGCATTATTCAACGGAATTTGAATAAAATATTGCCAGATGGGTTTTCAAACTTTGACAAAGGATAAAACAGTGGTGACATGTGGTGAAAATATGAATAGTAAATTTTTTATTAAAAAAAAACCGTTACCGGACAGCAAAGTGCACATAAGATTTTTTACTCCAAATATGCTAAGGAATAGCTGGTTAAAGTTTGTCGGGTACGTGCCGATACACCCTGTATAGATTTCACCTGTGACAGGTAAAAACATGTTTTATTTTTTAAAACAGCGCCATCTATTGGACGTAAAAGCAACACACGCCATTGTTTCTCTAAATGCACAGACAAAAATTACGGTCGGAACCTTTGGTATTGAGGTGTACCTTTTTAATTATTTTTCTTCTATATTTGAAAATAAAGCTTGAAGTTTTTTCTTTCTAACACCTTAATTTCTCTAAATATGACGGAACAGGGAACGTAATGCAATTTCTATGAGACCGTATGAGCAGTTTCGAAAAGCGAACCAAGGGTAATATATGTTTGTTCCCAAAACCGAACAATTAGTATGAAGAGTTAATCTGTTACATTATTACAATAAAACCATAAACGAAAAGGGTTTTGTCAGTAGGAGATTTTGCACTCCAAATCAATTTTTACAGTCCTGATATTTAATTTTTTGTGGGCGTTATTTCTTATTCTAATTTAACTAGTCCCAGCCAGAGCTAGCCCGGACATCATCGACGTTTGTCCTCTTCCTTCTCACTCATACTAACTTGATGTATATTTTATTTTCCAGGCAAAACGACAACTTGCGCTATGCCCGCTAATCATTTTGGACCCATTCCTGGAATCGAAGTGGGAATGGCTTGGAGATTTAGAATTCAGGTAAAAGCCATTTAAATTAATAACTATCTACACAATTATAAGGTTTCATACATGATACATAGAGACCTAAAAATTTTGCTTTATTTTTAGCGAAATTTGCATTATTTTTTGTGGAACTTTGCAACAAAAGTGATGTTATGTTAATTTTTTGGTAGTTAAGATAGCTGTTTTTTTTTTCAAAATTGAAAAATTAATAACATTACACGGAGTAAGATGCGTTCCATTTTATGGCTACTGAAGTTTTTCAAAACCTTTTAGAAATTATAATATTATTTTCTCATTTATTAGTTATTCTCATGAAAATGAAAGAGTGACGCATTATCGCAATTGTGAAATTTTCATGTCTCTAATAATATGTTATTGTTAGTGCATATAAAATTGAGTACTATAGTAGTCCTAGAGGGAGGTCGTACGTTCTAGTATCTTCTGTCTTTTCGTTTTCATGCAAGACGAGAAGGAATAGGATGATCATCGATGACGTATATACAAACTCTCTCTGGAACTACTTCAGAGACAGAGCTGCACGTCATGTTGAAATAAGACCCGAATGCATAATAATAAATGTAGGTTTTTGTTTTGTGAACACTGCACCAAAATCCCAACCAAATTTCTACATAGTAACTCATACCCAAGCTATGAAAGTACAAAACGATTATCGAATATTATTTGAAATGCAACTCAATTAACCTTATAATATGTTTATTACGGTCCGCCTATCGGTATTAGCCCATACCTGCTTTCTTTAAATACGCCTGCCATCTCTCACTCGCTTGCACATAGGAGTTGAGTGAGGCGGAACAGAGATAGAGATTCCAATCGGGTTTCGCGGTCATAAAAACCCTCATTCCAGGAATTGAATTATTACAATAACAAATAATATACTATCCTTTTGTTGAAATACCGATGTAAACGAAAGGCACTAAGATTTTTTTTTTTTTTTATAGTGAATACCTCACAAGAGTCCCAACTGCTCCCGTCTGGAGCCAGTGAGACTATGGCATCCCCAATTGGGGGATGTTGTGAGGCTGAAGGTAAGTGGGGAAGGGAAAGAGGAAGGTGGGGAAGTACCTGGCTATTCAGATCTAGTCACTAAACACGGCTGAAGCCATTTGGAGCAACGTTTCAATTCTGAATGGTGGTCTTACAATAAGATAAATATAAAAAGAAGACTTGCATTACGATTCTATAATTATGTACATATAGTTGGGACCTTTACAAAGAGATAGGTAAATAATCATCATCATCATCACTTTTGGCTCTACAACTCCTGGTGGGTCTTGGCCTCCTCAAGAGTCTTCCTCCACTCATCTCGGTCCCGCGCCAGCTCTCTCCAGTTTCGAAGCTCCAAGGCAGACAAATCTTTGAGGACGTTGTCGCTCCATCTTAACCTTGGCCTTCCCAGGCTCCTTCTCCCTATCGGTCTTGAGCTCAGCAGGGACTTTGGTTCTTGATGCTCGGTCATTCTCTCCACATGACCTAGCCACCGAAGTCTTCCCAGTTTTATGAACTTTGTGACGTTTAGCTCCTTAAACAGAGTATAGAGCTCATTGTTATAACGTCTGCGCCAAAATCCATTTTCTAGAACCGGTCCGAAGATGCGCCTCAAAATTTTCCTTTCAAAAACATCCAGTGCTCGCTCATTCTTCTCAGTTAGAACCCACGTCTCGGCTGCGTACGTAAGCACTGGTCAGGTCAGGTAAATAATATTCATATAAAAACCTTCAATAATTCCGTCTTTTCTGCCATTGGAATGAGGCCAGCGCAAAAGGTAGAAATACCCTTCCCGCTGTTAAGCATCAATCGACCGAACGGGTAGAACTACCTTTCCCGGCTGAAATGTGTTAAGAGCCGGTGAAACTATTGTATCCCCAATTTTGAGTATGTTGTGAAGCTGAAGATGTCGGGTAGGTAAGGAGATGGGGTAGAGGAAGGTTAGTGTGAGTTTCTGACATCTGTTAACTGAAACTGATGAAGCCTTTCTTTGAATCATTTTAATAAATGATGTACAATAATATTTTTCTTTCCCACAGCTGTCAGAGTCAGGAGTCCATAGACCTCCTGTCTCTGGGATTCACGGGAGAGATGTTGAAGGAGCGTACAGTATTGTCCTTTCAGGTATGATAATTAAATTTTGTAAAATACATTATAAAGAAGATGAGGTGATAATATGAGAGTATGCTTATGTTATATTTGAAATTGATTCATAGAACGAACGAGTCGTAGAAAAGAATTGTTGCATGTTCACATTTACTCTATTCTATCCTTTTTATTTTTTTATTTTTTTTTATTTATTTATTTATTTATTTAACGCCCAGAGGGCTTTTACATGGTTGGTAGTATAATTTTAATTTGACAAATACTTTCAAACATAAAAAATAAGAATAAAATTACATTTGATAAAAGCTATGTAACAAGTTATACAAACACAAGAAACAAAAACAGAAAATTACAGCTATTTGTTGGTTTACATGATGTGTTTAGGAGTATTGTTGAAATAAATGTTTTAAATGATCCACAAAACTTGCCAAGTTGGTATTGAATATGTCAACATCACCCAAGTAATGATTTCCCATTTATAAAGGGTCTGCCATCTAACGTTTTTTTTCAACTAGTGCTTATTTCGTGAATGGTAACACTTAGCTCATGTCTGATTTGACAGATAATTAGTGTTATCCTTCCGCTGAACGTTGTGTATACGCTTGAACAACGCTGGGAAATATTGCGACATTACTTTGAAAATCATGGTAATGTTGCAGAATGTGTGCGAAAATTGCGTACGGATTTTGGAAGAAGAGAAGCACCGTCAGCTCCGTATGTTCGTTATCTTGTGAAAAAAGTGAAAGAAACTGGCATCCTCATCGATAAACCAAAGCCCTGAAAAGCCAAAAACAGTGCGTACACCCGAGAATATTGCTGGTGTGGCAGAAAGTGTGCGTGAAGCGCAATCAACATCAATTCACCGTCGTTCTCAACAATTGACCGAATTTTTGTTCACAAAAATTGAAGAGGAGGATATTGGCAACATTTGGTTTCAACAGGACGGCGCTACGTGCCACACAGCCGAAGCTACACTCGATGTTTTTATAGCATTTTCAAAAAAAAAAAAGTTATTTGGCAGATCCTTTACTTACTCTATTTATTCTATGGTCGTTTCTATACAGAATAGAATGTAAGTTGAAGTTGATTCAACGTTGGGTTTCTTTTTCTATTGGGCCTTCTATGGCATAGAAAGAAAAGAGAAAGTCTATATCAAGAGAATGGTGGCAATTTATCTCCTCAGGCCTATTCTGTCAGAAGGTCGGAGTATTTCCGCTTTGCAAATAAATCAAAATAAATGGAATATTTCTGAATGTATCCAAAAACAGAAAAACTGTTTTTGAAAGGTCATGAAATTCGCATTAAAATTTTATTATTAGAAATAAACATGTTTTTGAAAAACCTGGCTTTTTTGACATTTTGTATAAAAATAATATTTTTTTTTTCTCTCTGGTTTCATAAAGATGCTTATTTTAATTCTACTGTGGTTAACTTGTAGATTTGAATATAAAGCGTGGTGTTTTCTCTTTCTAACACCATTTAGATCATATTTCTCACCTCAACAGTAAGGGTGAAATGATTTCTGTGAGATCATACGAGTTGTTCCTAAAAGCGAACAAATTCCCTTTAAGGGTTATTATGGCTACAACTTTAGTAAACATTCTCCCTTTGTATTTGCAGGTGGCTATGAGGACGATGTGGACCATGGGTTTGAGTTCACCTACACTGGAAGTGGGGGAAGGGATTTATCGGGAAATAAGAGAACAGCTGACCAGTCCAGTGATCAAACCCTTACAAGAGAAAACAAGTGAGTGTATTATTCATTTTACGTAATTTCCTAACACTTACTTTTGTCTTTTTAGGGATGGTCTTAATAACATACATATTACTTCATTTGGTTATTATCCATTCTCAGATTTAAAACAAATTATCACACAGGAGGTTCTCAGGGTCTATGTCATGTAGTTGTGGTAGATTATTTCATTTTGGCTGTGGTGAAAGACATCCAGAAACGAAGTGTAGCTTGAAATAGTCATGTTTGATGACCATCTGAAAAGTCACCTAGTTCCCCTTCTTCCTCCCCTCTAACATCAGCCTAACAAGATACCCCAATTGGGGATGCCATAGTCTCACTGGAGGCGGTTGCGGGACTCTTGTGCGGTGTTCACATTTAAAATTACAAAAGAATTCATTATTGTCTATTATCGTTACCAGGGCCTTGGCCAGGAACTGTGCCGTGAAAGAAGTGAAAGAGGAAGGTGGGGATAGCCAGGAGAAGTGGCGAGACGGAAGACCAGTGAGGGTGGTGCGCTCCTACAAGATGATCAAGCACTTTCCGGAGTACGCTCCTAAGGAAGGGATAAGGTAAGACCATGGACTTTTTATTTACTATCAATCTCATTTGATTGTTCCTCTAATAATCGTTTTCCCGTATGTGTCGTTGAATTTATTCCGGTACAATTAATCGCATCGTTTGTTCCTCTATGCACCGTTTGTTCCTCTATGCACCGTTTGTTCCTCTATGCACCGTTTGTTCCTCTATGCACCGTTTGTTCTTCTATGCACCGTTTGTTCCTCTATGCACCGTTTGTTCCTCTATGCACCGTTTGTTCCTCTATGCACCGTTTGTTCCTCTATGCACCGTTTGTTCCTCTATGCACCGTTTGTTCCTCTATGCACCGTTTGTTCCTCTATGCACCGTTTGTTCCTCTATGCACCGTTTGTTCCTCTATGCACCGTTTGTTCCTCTATGCACCGTTTGTTCCTCTATGCACCGTTTGTTCCTCTATGCACCGTTTGTTCCTCTATGCACTGTTTGTTCCTCTATGCACTGTTTGTTCCTCTATGCACCGTTCATTCCTCTATGCACCTTTCGTTCCTCTATGCACCTTTCGTTCCTCTATACACCGTTTGTTCCTCTATGCACCGTTTGTTCTTCTATGCACCGTTCGTTCCTCTATGCACCGTTTGTTCCTCTATGCACCGTTTGTTCCTGTATGCACTGTTCGTTCCTCTATGCACCGTTTGTTCCTCTATGCCCCGTTTGTTCCTCTATGTACCGTTCGTTCCTCTATGCACTGTTCGTTCCTCTACCCACCTTTCTACTGCCTTAATCTTTTAACCTGTTTACGTCAGATTACTTTCATCCTTCCTCAAATTCAATTGTGATTAATTTTTGGGTTATTATGCTGTGCTGCACTTCCCCGTTCTTTAGCCAAAGTTTCGGTTAGTGTTCCACTGTAATGCTGCCCCAAACTTTGGCTAAAGAAGGAGGAAGCGCAACATGGCATAATAAACCAAAAATTTATCGCGATAATACCTTTGGCCATGAAAATCTCAAATCGTACAAGTCGTCATTCTATTAGTTTTTGTATGAACGAAAACAGTTTTTATATTTCCATGGATATAAATCATCTGTCATGTTTGTTGTTATAGATATGACGGTATCTACAAGGTGGTGAAGTACTATCCAGAGAAGGGAAAGTCTGGTTTCAGAGTTTGGAAATATCTGCTCAGGAGGGACGATCCCACTCCCGCTCCCTGGGAAGAAAAAGGCAAAATGTTTCCTATTATTGTAAGTCTTGGTGTTGAACCCTCAATCCTCTGGCATATTGACCATTAGATTTTTATTTTATTTTTTTCAATTTATTTATTTGCTTTTCTCTTGTTATTTATTATATACATATATATACAGTCAAACTTGGTTATAACAAGCACGAGGGAACCAACCAAATTTGCTCCTTATAGCCGTTAATCGTTATATACAAAACAGGTTTTTTAAAAGCCGTATCTACCTACCTCACTATACTATCAATATATTCGCAAAAGTGCAGTATATTTTCAAAATACAAGTATGTATTACAGTAGAACCCCGAAAATTCGAAAAACGCTTATTTCGAAATTATCCGCCAAAATTCGATTTACGTGGAAACATATTGTGTATTTACGAATATCTCAATTTGAAGAGTAGGCCGCGACCGAAATCGGCCGCAAAATCTCGATTTACGCGTAAATATATCGCATTTTTACAAATTTATTTAGATTATCTGAATTTAAAGGGCCAGCCGCGACGGTAATCGGTCGCGAAAATAAAGGAATAATTCGTATTAATACGAATTTATTCCTCAGATACTACCCGGATTTGAGGGGGCGGCCGACAAACTCGATATTTGGCGTCTTTAAAAAAAAAAAAAATCATAATATTTCAATTTACGTGGGAATTCGTTAATTCGAAATTTGATTTTTGATGTCCCGTAGATTTTGAAGTAACGAGGTTCTACTGTACTTTTATTACTCAAATTTATTATCAATGATTGTTTTAAAGATTGATTGCTTTCATGCTTCTTAATTTCCTCTTCAAAATAATCAACACAATAACTATCATCACCTGGTTCAAGGCTTCCAAAAAAATAACACTAAATTGTCTAACTTATTATCACAAGCTTGTGCGTACTGTACCTACCGCTTGTAAAATCGCACTCGTCATAAATAACTAGCTAGCGGGATTGTTTTGTTTACGGCTGTAAAATGTTACTTGTCACAAACCAGTGATGCACAACCCACGGCCCTATTCTTGCAGCCCGCATGTCAATTTCATACGGCCCACTTGGCTTTAGAGAAAAATCTAAATATTTTGGGTAATTCTTGAAAACCCTGACTGAGAACTTTTTTTTATAGAGTTTTGGTTAATTTATGCTGAATTTCCTAAATGGAACCAAATTTGAAGATCCGGTTTGCTTAACACTTAATTAAAAAAAATCAACAGAAACCTTAACTTGTGACTTTCGCTCTCAACCCCCTCCCCTTCAACGAAAGAAAAAAAAATCCGCTTGTAGGTTGCGGCCTGTTTGAAAAACAGGCAGAGAAACCTGTTTGCTGAAAAAGTTGTGCATCACTGTCATAAATTTACCCCATGCAGGGTTGTAAGTACTCATAACTAGGTACCTTCATAAACATATTTATTGGTTTTTAAAACAAAATTAACGATGAGTTACTCACTTTTTTGTCGTTTCATATAAAAATAATTTATAAAAAATTCAAAAAAGTTTCATAAAATTGCGGTCGGAAACCTCAGTTTCATAGATGTACACATTTTAATTCTTCTGTAGCTCACTTCCACATTTCAATATAAAGTGTAGTGTTTTCTCTTTCTAACACCGTTAGTATTTATTAACAATATCTGACTTTAGTGACCATATCTGAATAGCCAGATACCTACTTCCTCACATTCCTCTTCCTATTTACTCCCACTGCCTTCAGCCTCACAACATAGCATGGGAAGCCAGTCTACCTTCTACCACAGGTTCTCTCGTTCCATTTCTTAACAAGACCCTCCACACAGCATCCTCAAAGATTAAAGGGAAATTATTTTCCTCAGTGAGTCCCTTTTTCCAAATTTCACTTCATGTAAATTTTTTTTTTAATTTCATAATATTATCTTTTGTCATTCCAGTACCCCGACGGTTACCTAGAAGCTGAAGCTGAAAAGCAGGCGCAGAAAGAAAGGGACAGAGTGAAAAGTGGCAAGACGCCCGTCGCTAAAAAGGCACAGAAGCGTCCGTTGAGAGAAAGCAATGGGGCCGTGGAAAGTGAGGATGAAGAAATTGACAAGACCAAGAAACGGAAGGTTAAAGGCGCTAAAGACAAAGATGATATTTCCCCGCCCAAGAAGAAGATGAAGACGAGGTCTTCCATTGCAGAAGTTAAGGAAGAAAAGCCGGTAGTTAAGACCCCAAAGGCCAGTACAAAGAGTGCCACGACTACGCCTAAAAGGAAGAAGTTAGGTATGTTATGGAATGCATTCTCATATTTTCTCTTTGATTCATATTTTTTTCCTTCAGGGCCTATGTCATCTTTGGAAATGATGAGGATCTTTTTAAGGAGAGGAAGGAGTGGACACGGGTCTTGAAGAGGCCTATGTTGTAGGAGGGAGGAAACACAGAGGCCGGAAAATTGTTGAAAACCGAGCTGTTGAACTCAAGAACGAGTCGTAGTAACGTGGCGAATGGATCAATGACACTAGTTCCTCAGAGCATCTTCCATTGTAATACCGGTAGAATAAGGACAGCATACCTACCTGATGCCTGTGCTCTGAATATAGGGGAATTTATCAAAAGGACCGCCCATTTCTCCACACGGTGGAGGGTTTTTTTTTTTAGGGATTTTCGTGCTCCAGACCAGAGGCAGCAGCCAAATTCAACAGTTGGGTGCAATTGCGATTTGTGTAGGGACAGCAGTTGTGTACCATCTGCGGGCTCTGGCCACTGAAAGGCTAACTTGACTGGCTTCTATGGAGCTTCGTTTATCCAGTAAAAATACTACACAAGATGTTTTAATGTAAATACTAATAATAATTCCGGGCTATATGTGGAGGTTGTACAATGCAATGTAATCCATATTTAACTAGCATACAAAAAATATTAAAATATAAGAAATAAATCTTTGATGGGCGGACATAACAGTATAACTGCATTTTTGACCATTTAACTATGTATATGAGAAAATGTGTCTTGTGTATGCCGGCATCAATGGTATTAACAGTATAGTTACACCAGTACTCAAAACATAATATGTTACACCAGTACTCAAAACATAATATGTTTTGAGTACTGGTGTAACTATACTGTTAATACCATTGATGCCGGCATACACAAGACACATTTTCTCATATAAATCGTTAAATGGTCAAAAATGCAGTTATACTGTTATGTCCGCCCATCAAAGAAATAAAATAGATAAAAGAAAAGTATACATAAGTACATTAATTAGTACTCATGTGATATGCGCTCTGTCTCGTCTGTTACCGTGCTGCTGTAATGAGACGGAGTGTATATCACACGACCCTCTTAGCTGTACCCAACTACCCAGTGGCGCCGAGTGATGGACAAAATAACAACAAAATATCATACAATACAATACATTTTTTACTCCAAATATGTTCAGGGGCGCCGGTTAAAATTCTTTGGGTAAACATTGTTACAACATTTCTCTTATGGAAGTTTTGATGCATCATTTTTTTTTGTAGTGGTGTGTTTAACCCGTTGTATCCCGGAACCGCATATGTGAGTGCAGCACATTATCTACGAATTTAAAAAAAAAAAAAAAAATCATGTGCGATTTTGACCCTTATGTATAAGGAATTTGTATGAAGAACAAGGTCTCAATCGCTTGGGCTATTCTCGTTCTTTACGCAGCAAATACCGGAGTGACTTCTAGCTTTTCAGATTTTTACAAAGAATTTTTCTGTGGAATGCCAACGAAATATTTGCCGCGTTTTTAGTGTCAAAGCGTCTTCTTTCATTATTTTTGATATAAATTGATTGTGGAAATAATAGATTTGAGGTATCATCAGAAAGATAGTTTTATCTACATTATTTTGATGTAATTTTTATAATATTTCACCCAAGAAAAGTGATGAAAATTAACTTCGTAAGAAATGTCAAAATTTTTACGTAATAATGAATAATTATATTTTTAGCTTGGAGTTTTTTAGAGACTTTAGGAGTTGGCCACTTTATGTCATTGTGGCATAAAAACAATTTACTCTACCTGATGTAAACCGCTGGCTGCGAGACTTTCAAGACGGCAAGTGTTGTTATATTGAACTCTTGCCGTATTCCATTCTCCTTGTAGAGGCATATGTCTGCCGTGTAGAGATTTGTACAGCATACATTGATTAGCATTTTCTTCACAGGGCTGATCCATCTGTAGAATCTCCTTGATAGCATACCCAAATGAATGCTTATATGTGTTTCCAGTTAAGACGGAGAAAATCTCCAGTCCCTCGACAGTGAATCCCTTCACCCTAGCCGCAAATAAAAAGACCAAACCAGCCAATGATGAGAATGCCAAAGTTGAAATCTTGCTATCTCCGGAAGACAGGAAGACTATAGAGGAAGACAGCGCTAACAAAAAGCTGTGGGAACAGTGTTTGAATGCGCTAGAGAAGGATGGCAAAAAGGTAACCAGGTTTTTTTTATTTCTCATACAATCTACTTGAAAATGGAGTTGTGTCATTCCACTTATTTTATTAACTCGAGACCGATTCCGAGTTCAACCAAATGAACTCGATTCTTCAGATTCGTTCTGCCAGACTCGCCAAATCTCGTGGAATGAAACTCATTATCTGCATTCTGACGGACTCGCCAAATATGCTGGAATTAAACTTCTTCTGCCACACTTGCCGAATGATAAAAGTTACAAGAGTTTTGTTTTTTTACTGTTGATTGTTATTTTTTAGTCTTGACTTAAATATAAATGCTGTCCATTGTAATGCGGAAGTTAAAAATAATAATAAACTAATACATAATATGTGGTTTTCTTGGTGTATTAAAATAAAAGTCTCGATTTATTCAGTTGGAGTGTTTATTTAAGAATGCACAAATAGCAATTACTACACACAACAATGCGTTTATTTTACGGGATAAATACGAGTAGGCACTATATTATTTTGGCGTGGAATGCAAGCGAAATCTGGGTCAAAGTTACGAGGTAGTTGACTGAATACTGAATACTCGCTGCGTCGATTCTAGGCAATAGGCTAGAACCTTCAAGCGAATGCGCGTAATGTGCTAGTCCAACTCGCAACGTGTTGACGTAGGTAGTTCGCTCGGTAGCAAGATAGGAACGCTTCGCATTATGTCTGGAGTGTTCTGGTTACAATGCTTTTTGTATAGGCGAGACATTCTAGATGAATCTTGTAGCATCGCTACACATATTATGTTTGGTTCCAGCTTCAATGTTAAGATCCACTCTACACTCCCCATCCAGATATTTTTGCCATTTTTGGTTGGTGGTTAAATTTGAGTTTGGAACCAGTGAGAGGGAATACGGAATCGTTCCATTTTTTTTTCAAACTCGGAGTGAGTCAAACCCCTACCGAATCAGATTCATTAGACTCATTCTGGCTGGAACGACTCGCTCCTGTTTGAAATGAATTGTGCCAGTTTTCAGTCAATTATCTTGATGATCGTCATCAAAGTTACAACCTTTGGAAGAGACCTGGATTATAGCAATATTGAATAGTGTATTGATATAACCTTCCTTTGACCTTTGTAGGGTCTGGTGGATAAGGTGACTGAAGTATTCCTCTGCATCATCTGCCAGGATGTGCCCGCCAATCCTGTCACCACGAGTTGCTGTCACAATTTCTGCATGGTAAATAGTATTTTTTATTTCCTGCCAAAATGTTGAAAAATGTAGAACAAACAATATTTATTTATTTATTTATTTATTTATTTATTTATTTACGGATAAATAGTCCATTAACAACATATTAATTACACGAATAAGTTTTATAAACAGAGATGACAGTGAAAAGAGAGCATATATAAATGAGGAGCGAAGACAATAATAATGACAATAATAATATAAAAGTAAGAATGGGAGATAATAATAAGTCAAAGCATGAAGATGGTTCAAAATATGGCGTATTGTCTTTCTATTTTATGACAGTTAATATGGATATCAGTATATCAGCAAGTCCTATAACTCATGATGGGAATCAAGACAGACATAAAAAAGCTGTTCAAATATTATTATGAAAATATGTAATAAACAATATGGGGTCTTGTTTTATTCTATGACATTTAAATGGATATTAAATGACCTACAAATTTCAGAGCTGTTCAAAGTTCACTATGCCGAGCTTACCATTCCAGAATTTTACTGCTTTAGATTAGCTACCTGATTTTTCCTAAGAGTTTTATCTTAAGAGGCTGAAGGAAGTAGGCGAATAAATATCTGGCTATTCAGATCTTGTCACCAGAAGTAGCTAAAACCCATTTCAATGTTTTTAATTTATTAATAACCTTTTTATTTCTCTTTCAGTCCTGTCTAAAACTTGCCTTCAAGAGTAACGAAGCCAACATCTGCCCCGCATGCCGGAACGATCTATCCAAGGAAGAAATCACGCACAACGAACTGCTGAAAACAGTTCTACTGACTATCATGCCGGGATATGACACGCGCAAAAAATAAACACCATTTGTCAAACATATTATCATTATCTTTGTTTATATTCTAGTGGGAATAATGATTAACCTTATCTATGTGGTCGTGGCTTATGTGATCGATCCGCGGATAACCTGATAAGCAGATGCCGCATATACAATCCCATGAAGTTTCACAAAAACCTTATTGCCAAGCATGGCTCGTTATGGGATTTCATTGCGTTGAAAAGACCAGCATTGTTAAGGTTAATAACCACTGTTTTGTATTATAAATATCACAACCAGAGTTGAATTCTGTACTCAAACAAATGCATTGCTTACATATGACGTGATTCAAACTTATTATTCGACTTAAAATAAAATTGCAGTGAAATAGAAAGTTTTTTTTTTTTTTTTTTTAAATAATAAATAGTACAACACACTATAATAATTTTCGAATAACTAGGAACTGTAAAACTTTAGTATATTTGATGATCATCACTTTTTGGTAATTATAGGCAAAGTCAAAAGGTTATTTCACAAGGATATTGCTCTCGGAAATATATATATATGCACCAATAAACACAATTTTAAAATTATACAAATATTATTTTTCTTAGGGGTTGATTGATAAATCACATTCTCCAAAGTATATTTGTGAGCGCTCTTCATTTCAAGTCTTCCGGAGATTGCAAATTCAATTCCCATAGCACTGCAAAATTATATATACTTATATGTTGGTTTTGAGAAGCCATTTTCGTTTTAAAAATGTTATCTTGCGTAAATTCTATGTTTCATCTTATTAATTATGTTGTGTTTTTGGAAAGATTACCACTACATATACAGTAAGGACAAAATTTGGAGAAAACAGCCATGTATTATTTTTGAGAGTTTCCAAACCGGAAGATAAATTAATGTGGTATTTTAGCTGTTGTTGTTATTCTACCTTTGTTTGTTTTGAAAGCAAGAAACTTAATGGGGGGGGTATTTCACCACCTCTGATTATACTGTCGATTAATACTACATACAGTGAAGAGTATATCTGTTTCGCAACTGCTGAGTAATGCTATCTGTCAAGTAAGTGCGACTGTTTTTGCCTCAGCGTTAATCCTAAGATTAAGGGGGTATTTCACTATCTCTGATTATGTTCTGACTAAGCACTAATCCGCGGATTAGTCATTTTTTCGTTTTCACTATATCTGAATAACGCTAACGCTCGGGTTAAAGTTGGATTTGACTAATCAGTGCTCGAACTTCACGTTAGGCGCTATTCCTCGAATCAAAGATGGCGTCAAAACATTCCGAGTTTGACAGCGGAGAAGTGAGTCGAATTTTGTTGAATGAATTTGAATGCTTGTATGATCCATCCTGAATTATTTGATTGTGTTCAAAATAAGAAACAATGTATTAATTCGACACGAATCTATCTAAAATGACCTGATAATCAACATAACATAACCAAAAAAATGCACACTTTGCGGTGTGCGGACTGTGACGCATGACAGCCGTGGCAGTAGATGGAGTAACTGCAAACATTTTGCGATGTTGCCAGACTATTTCGAGTGTTATCTATCCGGAAGCTCGGCAACAATGGTGAAACGGTCGCCGTTGAATAACGAAGTTATTCTGATCTTTAAAGCCAGCCAACGGATAGCTAGTCAGATATTTAGCCCGACATAGTGAAATACCCCCTAAAGCTAATTTGATGAGTAGTTAATCGATAGTTTACTCAGAGATGGTGAAATCTCCCCCGAGTGTATTATGTATTATTAATGTGTTCATTATATTCTAGTTTTAAAAATAATTCAAACAATGTGCCTTATTTCTTAAATTATTATTATTAATTGTTATTTTAGTATTTTACTGACTAGATCTGAAGTTAATATTAATGACTATATAGTTTAGCCTAAGATTATGTCATGATTAAATGATTGTTATGTTTTAATTCATGTTAATTTTAGATTCAGGGTAATTTTGTATTAAATCTGTAGTTATGTTTAAGATCATCACTTTATGGAATTGTAGCCAGAATTTTCCATAGAATTTTTTACAAAAACAATTTTTGATTTTGTTGTCGAAAAAGATAATCTTGTATTTCGAAGATAAAGCTCAAAATAAATTAAGTGACTTAGACAAGTTTTAAGAAGAAGATTGTGCAGAGGCTTTTATGTAAAAAAATATTTTATTAATTACCCTTTTTCTAAATTCTCCTGTTTTTTTAAATTGAAAATATTTTTTCAAAATTATGTTACTCATTATTACCTGAGTTTCAACTATCCTTTTTTGTTATTGTATTTTGGAAAACATGTATCAAAAAATATAACAACATTTTTTAGAATATCTTGAAAAATGTAGAACAAACAATATGGCGTCTTCTCTTATTTTAAGACATTTAATTGGATATTTCGAAGCTCCACAGCTCATGATGGAGATGACATTACAAGCCGAAAATATCACGTGTTCTAGAAATTCCTTTGTCTTGTAAATTTCATGATGGAGACTCCGAGTTTTCAGTGAAATGTACAAAATGATTTTTTATGCACATTGACATAAAGGTTGTAAATTATATTGGTTTTCGAAATTTTGTGATTCTATAAACTTAATGAAATTTTTATGAATTATTTAAATGATTCATTCACTTGTACCTTTTAAAAAACTGCAGGCCAGTGTAAATTATATTACCTTAGGAGCCAGTGGTGTTCGTTGTGTATTAAAAAAATCTTTTCTTTTGAAAATAGTCTGTTCTTTCTTTAATTTTTCCTCTGGCTGCCTGCGAAGATAGCCGTGTTAAACTGTATATAACTTTGCAAGAATTAAGTTGTTTTTTTTTTTTTTCAGATATCACATGATCCAAACGACTAAAACGTTTCTAAAATAACATTTAAAATATAAAAATCTTTTTTTGATTGCTGAAAAATGTTCATTTGACAGTGGCCATGATAGCTGTACGATCTCTCACATAATAATTGATTGAATTTAAGTTGGATGTGTAGTTTCGGAAATCAATATTTGGATATCTTTGTTTATGGAAACCCATCTTTGGAAATCAATTTTTGGATATCTAGACATATGTTTGGAAATCAATATTTGGATATCTTTGTTTATGGAAACCCATATTTGGAAATCAATTTTTGGATATCTAGACATATGTTTGGAAACCAATATTTGGATTTCTAGATATACTTTTGGAAACCAATATTCCGAATATTGTTTTATTTGGTTTGGATATTTTTGGATATCAGTCTATACTTATGGTGATAAAAACAAATAACTAAAACGCAAGAGAATTCCATATAAATATACTGAACACCTCAGTTTAAAATGGAATTTGATTACTTTTTAAAGGTGTGGAGTATTTTTAATATAAACTTAAGTACCTACCTAATAATTAATTAGTTTTATTTTTATATCTACAAATAAAATTTTGATCCTCATTATAAAATCTTCGTAATATCATATTTTGAAAAAAAAAAAAATTGTTCAAAAAGTCGTGGTGGAACATTATTTAAAATATTGTTGTGTATGTGCCACTTTATAAAATAAAGTTGTGCATACACAAAGACTTTTTTTTTCTTAATATATATTCTTATCTGCACAATACATTCCTCATTATGTTAAACAGCAGTGAACTGATAATCCGTAGAAGTGTGATCTATTCCGATTTGAAAAAAAAACGGTTTTCCCTTTAATTTGTAGGCCTCAGACAGGCCAATGAAATTGATTACCTAACTGTTCAAGAAATAATTTCACCAAAAGTAAGGAAAAATTGACCTTACTTTGCAACACACTTCTTTCGATTTATCTCTTCATTGTTCAACAGTGATATTTATTCAATAATAAGTTAGTTTATTTGTTATTGATGAAGCAGCAATTGCAGTTTGTATTAATTCTATTATCATGTTATCTTGTCAAGAAAAGGTAGAAATTTAATGAAATTAAACTACCGTATTTCTTTATATGGCAACTCTGATTTTACAAATTATAGAAGATTCAAATGTGAGGTTATGGTTAGAATATACACAAGAACACATTTTGATGTTGACATGAATTAATGTGAAGTGATTTTTTAACTTTACATTCTTTTCCTTTGAACCATCTTATTAATGCCATTTCTACATTTTCTTGACAAGCGACTATTTGCACGGTGATTGTCATATTTTAAAATACTCACAACATTATTATTTGTAGATGTAGATGATGTCACTAGTTTGCCATGTAAACTTGTCGGGAGGTGTTTTAGTTTTATGAATTTAGCTCATTGTACTTTCTTTAGTATTTGTTGATTTTTAAATATAATATTATGTGCCATTGATTCCTTTTAAAATGTCTTATTTTTTATTTATTCCCATTGCATTTTTTCCCCTTTGTTCTATTCTGATTGGGGACCCATCACCTCGATCAGGTGCTTCCAGGGCCCTGGCACCGACAAATCAATACCTTTAAAATATTGGATCAGTGGGCTTAACTGACCACAATTTTATATTCATTGTCTCGAACACGATTGCGCTTGTCAGGTATGTCGATAGCTAAGCCGATGTTGACAAGGTAATAAATAAGAAATCGTTTTATGATGGCAACATTGTCTGTGTTCCTAAAATTCCTAAATGTCAAATGCAGGGACTCTGATTGACTCTGAAAATTGGAAAAGAAAAATTGTGACGTCATATGATTGAAGAAAATTTGTATAGTGCCGCTTTTGTGAGATATCTCCTCAGGGGCTTTACAGTTGATGCAGGTATTAAAAAAAATATAAATATTACATAAATATTATATAAATATAAATATAAATGGAGACTGCAGCAAGAATCCTAGGTTGTGAGGAAACTGGACCAGCTGCTGCAGCGAAAGAGTGCACCGCGTCCACCAACAGTGCCAGCAAGAGGTTCGTCATCCGTCCAGGTATTTGTTTACTGCTAATAAAGAGCTGACACAGTATCCTCACATAGATAACAAACCTTGACAGCACCGCTGTGACGTTCGGCAAGTCCATCATTCATCTCCATGTAATCTCGTTCCTGGTTATTGTATTAGTGGTGTATTGTGCCCACAATAAAAGGCGATAGTCAGGATAATAAATTACCCTGGGCTTAACGAAACACTTGTTAGGGCCTTCAGAGTTTCCGAGAATTCCGTTGAAAACATCTGGCGTTCCTTCCTCGTCGCAAGTTCAACTTCAGCGAATTTAGAATATTTTTTAGCAGAATTTTCCATCAATGAAAAACTCTATGGAATAAACTTTCAGAGTTTTTCATTGGTGTATAGTATATTAAGTAGGCTCAGAAAGAGATTTTTATTGTCTATATATTGGCATATCTATGGTTTTTTAGGTCAAATTTGTTTCATACAAAAAGTCTGAAGATATCGATCTAGTTACTGGTTTATTTACGGTCAAATGGCTATGTCAAAATATGAATAAATTGACGATGTAAGTGAGTATTTGAATTAAAATACTCACTTACAAATACATTTGGTCCACATGTACTTTTTGACACTAAAAATGGAGTTAATTAGTAACTTGTGATTTTTTAACAACTTTCTGAATTCCGTTTCTCCAAGCTTGAACAGATTAATTGCAACTACGCTACTTTAGCGACCTCTTTCCATAGGCCCAACCTCTCCTCGCACAGCCTCTGGAGTCGCTTTCCCCAACTTTGCCTGGGACGACCAACTGGACACTTTCCCTCTGAAATTGCACTATGCATTTTCAGTGGTAGGTACATAGTTGAAATTGTCAGCCTAATCGAAAAGCGCCAACTGCACAATTTTAAAGGTAAGTAGTGCTGGTGGAAGCAACCACACATATCATAGTTAGTTAAAAATTATATTTGTATTCATTCAGGCACAGTGGCGGCCAGCTAATATGTGCTCCCGAGCGCCGAACAACCAACAAGATTTCCGACATGGCTAATCACAATACGAAACTCGGTTCGGTTATAATATCTCATACAAAAGGTACCTACTTATTAAGCGCGCTTAACTTGCAGACCGACTTTGACTTGTGCCTATGTTCGTAGCAGTTCGTTTTCGATTGCGATCCAAAATTTAACTGCTTTGTCGCATATTCTGTGGAACAGTCGGAAGCGTGGGTACATACCAGTTCATGCTATTCTTTGCAAATAATACCTTATCAAGGACGGCGTTCGGGGTTTTACCACCACATCAGAAGGTACGGTTTATTCAGTAGAAAGTTAAACTAAAACGCGTATGTTTGATATTATTGTCAATATCGTGGTTTCAATTTTCCATCTGCTATTTTTCAGCGAGTGTTCCGCTTCTTCGATACAAGCATACAGGATAAAATATGTCATTAAGAGATGAGTGATGGTCAGATTACTTATTATCAGTTTAGTCAGTACTCGCCGTTGCCGGGTTGCCTCGTTTACTCGCCCATTGTCTGTTGAATTTAAAACTTTTCTTACTCTGCGAAAGTTTTGAAGTTTAATTGCAGGTTATATCGATCTTGTGTATCAATTATTAATAAGGCATATCAATTGCAGGTTGTACTGATTTATGATTACTTTTGTGTTTGTTCAACGTATAAATTAAGAATGAGTTTGAATGTGGAATACATTAAGAACAATAGGTCGAGTTATGAAAACAAAGTGATAATAAAAAATGCCGGTCCACCTAAAACCTGAACTGATAATAAAACAAGAGTGCAAATCTGGATCGAAGAAGTTTACTCGATCATTTAACAAAACAATGTATAACAAAGCTTCGTAGCTCTGTGCATGTGATCAATTGAATAGTTTATTTTGTTTTCCGTGTTTAATTTACGATATTGATTCAGTTTGGACAATCAACGGTGTTACTGATGTAACTCACCTTTCTGAAAAAATCAAAAAACATAATTCTTGTCATTTACATTTACAAAAAGTTTTGAGCTTAAAGGTTTTAGGAAAAGTTGACATCAGAATGCAGTTGGATTCAGGCTACCGTGCCTAAGTTAAACACCATAATGAGCTATTTAATAAAAATCGATACAGGTCAAATTTCCCAGAACATGATTTCAATGTGACGCTTACGTATGACTTCCTAAATAAAGTTCAGTAAAAGGTGAACTCTGTGCAATTTACGTCCGCGACGATTTTTCAATTTTACAACTTTTTTATAGTACTTGTTTATTAGAAGACTTTCCCGAGAGTGTGATATTACTAAAACTTTTGTGCACCATTCATGACCTTTGGAATGACCTCAGTTGAAAGCTAAAGATGTTTCTCAACGTTAAAAAGAATAAAATCTTTTTTAAACACGTTGAGCCAGGACATACTGAACGCACTATCAGTGTTAAGCATTGATAGAGGTCTTCGCTAAACAAAAGGAGCAGAGAATAGAACTTCTTTATAAATAGGTATGTACCTATATTTAATTTATTTTATGACTGTTGTAGTCCGGTGAACCCCCACATATTTTGACCACCGGCCGCCACTGTTCAGGCAGTTTGTCAATAAAGTGTAGGCAAAGTAGGCAGTAGTTTTTGGTTGGAAAATTTGATCACATCTTGGCCTTTGCTACAGGCCTTATTCAAAATCTCCTACCTATGAACCTTTATTAGGATCTGGTTTTGTATTGTGGCTAATTAGGTTCTTCAGATTATGATCGAAAGACATTAAGATAATTGCACATTTTGGCTATGTTTTTTTTGCTTAAATCAAAGAAGGCAGCAAGTTTTTTGCTGGAATTTCAACATTAACACCATCTGGACCCCGAGTGCGTGATTGCGCCCAACTAAATGTTACATGCCGAGGTGCATCGCCTTAAAGTTTAAATAGCACACCAGGACGGTTCAAAAAAAAAGCGTGCAACTTTAAAATAAAAAAAGGTCCTAGTGCATTTTTCAATAACATAAGTGTTCAGAAATTCTTGGTAGGTAATTTGAGAAAGGAAATTGCATTTCAGCTGTGTATAAATTTGTTTGTGCGTTCCGTTTCCATTTTCGAAAATCTGCTGCATCTACTTTATTATTCAAATAAGCATTTTTAGGACGCAAGGTTTACTGTTCACAGAACCACTAGCATTTTTAATATTTTTGATAAATATTCCAAAAGAAATCGGTTCCAAAAATAGCCGGTTCCAGCGACAGCAAAGGAACTGGTTCGTTCCTTGTAATCGGGACAGGAATATCAACATCTCTATTTCAAAGTACCTAACTGTCAATGTGACATTTTGTGGTTAGAATACTGACTGACTTATCTCACGAAATTCAAAGAACTTTCAGTATTACATTCTTCGTGTTTCTTTAGTATGTTATTTATTGTTTTTACAACATTCTCAATCATTAATAATTCTAACTATTGCAATGACCACCACTGAAAAGGATATTAACGACGTTTTCGACGATTTGCTGCTGAGCGAGGAGAAATTCGTGCAACAGGGTTATGAGGAAGGAGTAGAAGCTGGGAAAGCTGAAGGTAACGTGGAAGGATATCACTTGGGATATCACAGAGGGGCTGAAATCGGCGCAGAATTAGGTAAACTTCAATAAAATATGATGATTATTTACCTAACTGCTGCACTTTTAATGGGCAAAGATTATGGAAATTACACCTTGTTCCAACTCAATTACTAGTAGGAACAACTATTCATGTCGGGAGCGACATATTTTTTTTTCGGTTACTGAGATAGTTGTTTCTCTTTGTTATCTAATTTAAAGGTATACGCTGACTACGAGTGCCCAATAAAATTTACCACTTTCCCGACATAATTACTAATTCCTGATGATCTCAAACTGTGCCCGTGGTATTGTTCTCAGGTGCAAAGCTTTCACTTAGAACAAATTTCACTTCGTTTCATTTTTACACTCAAAATAAATATGACATATTTATCAAAATATCCCACTTCGCGGCCATTTTACATCGTACTTTTTGCCGGGAACTTGATCGCTGCCAACTACCAACCTCTCCACAATAAACCCAAGATGTTTGCGCTCGGTGCTAGGCTGCTCTGTGCAGTCTGCGCATGCGCGTTTTCACAAGCGCGTTTTCAAAAAACGTTTCTCTGCTATATCCCTACTCTGTGGTTTCTCACGTGTAGTCAATCAAGACAGATCTGACATATCTGAGAATGTCAATTACTACATTGCGGCCTTTTCCGTCACTTTTATTAATTCACGAGTTTGTTAAAGGTGAATGGGAAACCATTAGGTATTTGCAACAGTTAAATGTCCTTCCGAAAACTAAATTGTGTCCTTCATGTGGGGCCGAAATGGTTCTACAGAAAAGACAAGGTGTTGGAGTGGACCAAAACCAGCTCTTTCATTGGCGATGTCGGAAGATGGTGAAAAAAATGAAAAAAGCATCTGAAGTGTGTGACACTCGTATCACAATGCGCCAAAACACCTGGTTTGACAACACAAAGATGCCAATAGGTACAATGATAAAGCTTACGTACATGCTTGTACGTTGCAAAGAGGATCTCCAAGACATCGCTCATGAGCTAACTCTGGACCGTAACACGGTCGGCTTATGGATGAAGTTTGTTTGGCAAGTTATGGAGGAGTGGGCCATGACTGACATGGAACCAGTGGGGGGTCCAGGAAGAACAGTCAAAATAGACGAATCCAAATTTGGAAAACGAAAGTATCACCGTGGACATCGCGTGGAGAGCCAATGGGTGTTTGGCGGCATCGAACGAGAAACATGAAGGGTGTTTCTAGTTCCCGTTGAAACACGAGACCGTAATACATTACTGGCGGTGATCAAGCAATGGATATTACCGGGTACTACTATTATTTCAGGTGGGTGAGGTCTCTAGTAGCATTCTCGTATCCCCTTTAAGCTGCGGACGGTGCGTGCACCGGCCATGTTGTGTGATGTGTTGTGTTGTTCCCTATGCGTGGCTGGGGGTAGCACCCTCGTACCCCCTTTAAGCTGTTTTTCTTTTTCGGTTTTCTTTTTCATTTTTCGCCATTTTCTTACACATTTGCGGGGGTTTTGTTCCAGATTGCTGGAAAGCATATGACACTTTGAATTGTGAAGGTTATATTCATATGACTGTAAATCATTCCATCAACTACGTTGATCCCACGACAGGTGCGCACACCATCGAGTCCACCTGGCGGCATACCAAGCGATTCCTACCTCACTACCACAGGAGGAAAGGAGATTACAACAAATATTTATCTCATTATATGTTCTTGAAGCATTGTGCGCTGCAAAATAAGTGCTCATTCACATCATTTTTCGAAGCAGTAAGCAAAGTCAATTTTTCTGATGTTGAAAATGTCGACGCAAGTGAACATTCCAGTTCTGAATAGTTTTAAATTCACCGCGTTTTATTAGTGTTTTTTCTGTTTTAATGTTGGCAAACTTGTAAAAATAATTACATCATTAGAAATCAACATGGCCGCTTATAATTTGTTAATAAATGTCTATCTCAAGCTATTTTCTGTTTTTTTCCATGTTTTTCCTTTATTATTTCAACTAAAATGAAGCAAAATACGTTTGCCCCAAGGTAAGTTCATAATTACTTCTCATACCGTCGAGATTTGGCTTAATTTGACAATTTTAGCGCAAAAACAGTGAGGGCACTGCTAGACGGCAAGTTTCTAATATTGGGTTAGGTTAGGTGAAAAGAGGCATACATTGCGTGATAATACGACCGGTCAGTACCTGAGTTGGCATCGCGTTTGGGTCCCACCCAGGCATCGCACGTTCAACTCCTCGGCTGGCCTACATCACAACACAAGCAATATTTTCCGCTTACTGTGGTGGTAGTAGGAGATTTTGAAATATTGTCAGGTCATTCATAACCCGGGAATTTTTGTCTTTCTTTTAAAAAAAAAAAAATATGTCCTGTTTTGAACGGGACCGTCCTGTTTACTGTCACCTGGATCCTGTCCCGTTGTCCCAAAGGAAAGTGCCGAGATGCAGAAATGTCCCATTTTATAGCAGACTCACTCGTCATCAAATGGAATCTAAAAGATTGTCTTAAGTATTAGTTATATCGCAGAGCCAAAAAAATTAGGCCACGTTAGTCACGCACGGTATGATTGTACAGCCACGGAGTTCTGTTTTCAATTGTTTTGCATTGGGTTTTCTGGTACTGATTTTTTATTATTTATTGTAGGTTATTACTTCGCCACAACTTGTGCGCACTTATCAGCCTTTGAAAAGGACTCTTCGTTGTACACTGATAAGGTTGTCAAGCAACTTCACAAACTGAGGGACTCTATAAAAGACTTTCCTAGAGATAACAGTGAAGATATTGACATCCACGCCGTATTGGAACAAATCCGTGGGAACTTCCGAAGGATTTGCTCTTTACTCAAAACTGAAAATGAGTACGCTAGCACAACAGCTATTTCTTTTTAAAAATAACATTTGGTAAGTTTTGCAATATATTTTTTAAATACATTGTTAAATTTGCAAAATTCCATTGCATGCATTCAATTTTTTTATGAATATCATTTGATTTCAACTTCATTACTACATACTGGAAATAACTATTTAAGCCAGGGAAATGGGAAAACATTCAAAAATAGTTTATCACGTTGTTAGTTTGGGTTATTTAAATAAAAATAGTTTATTATGTTGTTAGTTTGGGTTATTTATGATTTTTTTTTCATACTTCTAGTAAGAAAGAATACATTTAACAATATGTATTCGCTTATATACACATAAAGCAAAATGAAGTAGGTATATAAAGCAAAAATACATAAGTTTAAAAAAATATATAAGTAGATCAAAAAAAATTTAACACCTCACAAAAGCGCCTCTGTCTGTACATTTTAAAGATAAGCGAACTATGTTGCCACCTGGTTGGGCAGCGTTGTGAGGCGGGTTAAGGTAGGGGATGTAGAAAGGGTTTTATTAGTGCTGGTCTTAAAGAGGCCCGCATTCAACGAACGAGGAAAAATAGATGCCGGTAACTCTTTCCATGTATGAGCCGACTTACACAAAAACAAGTCGAAGAAACGACCCATTCTCATGAAGTACAAATATACCAAGTGATATAAATGTATTTTATTTTATTCTTTTTGTTTCTTGGATCCTTGACCCCTGGGCCAAAAGATGTGTATCTTACAGATATGTATCCACAGAGTTTGTCACGTTTAAAATTACTGTTATTTTTTCAAGCACTTCACTGCAAGCCTTTTTGTTAAATTAATCTTTTGAATAAATATTTTTTCAGGTTCCATTGAGCTAAATCAATAATAGAATCTAAGATATTTTTAAAATGGACGACATGAAGATTAAACAACTTAAAAATCAAATAGATAACACCCTTAGGTTTATATCACCCTTTTTACCCTTTGCCAACTGCCACATGGTTGAATTTATAACTGAAAGTTGCTGGGAAAATTTTCTTCCGACTGCAATTGTTCGAGAAGTTGATAAATTTGGCACAAAAGATGCAATCAATGCATTTTGGAATGTAAGGGGAAATATTCTTCTCAAAAATCTACCAACAACTACAATACAGAGACTTCCTCATAATGGTAAGGAATTTTCAACCAATCTGTCAAATATCTCTACTAACTCGGCCTTCGTGGTCGAGGGGTAAAGCTCTCGACTAGTAAGCCGAAGATCGCAGGTTTAAATCCAGACGTGCGCATGTAAATTTTATTTGATGATTTTGTGTTATTTCACATTTTATTAATTAAAAATTATTGTTAAAAATATACGAACCATTAGCAAAGTTCACCACCAGTTACTTTACAGGTTCTGGCCTAGCACCCAGCGGTCAGAGGTAAAACTAGGGCTAACAGATAAAACAGATGTTTTGCCTTATCAATTGGCTTTCTTAACAATTATATATAATATATTATATTATATTATATTGCGGCACGTTCCAGAGTGGAAGATACTCTCAGTATCGTAACCGTCTTGATCCAGTGAGACTATGGCATCCCCCATTGGGGTGTGTTGTGAGGCTGAAGGTAGTGGGGAGGTGAAGAAGATGGGGAAGATGGAGGTGGGGGATATCTCGCTATTCAGGTCTGGTCATCCGCACACACGGCTAAAGCCATTTCAAGCATTGTTTCAATTCTGAATGGTAGTCTTACACCAGGGCGATACTGAGAGTATCTCGCACTCTGGAACATGCCGCAAGTATACTATATATTATGTTTAATGAATAAATTGTGAAATAACCAGAGATGTGCTTTATTTCAAATAAATCCATTTCAAATGGAAATGCAAAATGGGTATTTTCCATTTTGCATTTTAAATGCTTTTCTAAAAACCATTTTGCATTTTGCATTTTAAATGCTTTTCTCGATGCATTTTCCATTTTAAATGCTTTTTTGCAACATTCTTCCTACAATCTCCACTCATCTTTTTTTCATAAGCCCCAAATATCAGTCGGTCCTCAACCTCGCTATGAGAGATAATTTACATTTGTCAAGTTGCTCCCTGGTAGGAGCCCTGGCAATTGAGTGATACCATTACAAAAAATACTGATTCAAATACTGAACATGGGGCCATGACGCTGTAATATTAAATGTTAAATAGCAGTTTCTATGTTTTTACGTTGGCAATATTAGTCCCGCGCAAATTTTTCGTGGTTTCATAATCTGTAGTCGTGGTGTTTTTGGATTTACCATCATGTAATATGTTTGTTATACATTGATGTCCATTATTAAATGACAAAATTGTTTAAAAATTCTATAATTATTTTAATTGTTTGACCTGAGAAACCATTTTGCATTTTCAATGCATTTTGAAAATAGGTATTTTGCATTTTGCATTTGAAATGCTTTTCTAAAAACCATTATGCATTTTGCATTTTCAAATGGAAAAGTTTTGACCCATTTCCATTTTGCATTTCAAATGGTTTTGGGTACCCATTTTGCACATCTCTGGAAATAACACACATTCATCAAATAAAATTTACTTGCGCATGCCAGAATTTTGACCTGCTACCTTCGGATTGCTGGTCGAGAGCCTTACCCTTTGACCACGGAGACCGTCAAGATAAAATATTGACTGCTCCGAAAAAACTTGCATGTCATTTATAATAAGTCATTAAACTTTTATTGTTGCAAACATCCTGGACTCCTCGCATACTAAAATGGGGAAGGTATGCGTTTTTTATTTATTTTTAAATTAAGTTATTTTTCACTAGAGTACGGCACTGGTTTTGCCCCAGCTTTGCCGTATTCTAGTTATTATAAATAATATTGGGTTCAATTTCTGCTGAGTCCTCTATTTTTTCAAATTATTAAAAAAATAATAATAATGTTAATCAACACAAGAGGTCCCCTGTTCGGTACAATGTAGACATGGGAACTATCGCCCATTGCATAAGCAACTTTTTCTACTTATTATGATGGTAGTAAGACTTTGTACTTTTCATATCAACAAAAAACGAGTGCTGCCGTCTTATGCATATTTGCTCAATTTTCACCACTTTCTGCTTGATTTCGCCACTTGATTTATTATTTTTCAATAAAATAAATATGTCACCTTTTTTCCAGGTGGACAAAGTAACTTTAAGAACTTGGTAAACTTCATTGAAGAGGCAGACAGACATTGTTTGAAGGCAGATGGAGTACTATGTTTAACAGTAGACCAACTGAGAGAGAAATTTAAAGGAATGGGAGCTATTGAAGTGGACTCTTTGAAGATAGAAGAGTTCATGTCTAATAAAAAAAGCCATGAGGTGAGAATTAATTTGCATTTATCTTTTGTACATTTTAGAATAGACTTCATCAGCGTGGTGGAAAACCAACGCTTAGAATTGAAGCCTTGCTTTTAATGAATGTAGCCATAAACAACTATGCTTGTTAACCAGTTTTGAATTCCGTCTTCTTTCTTATGGTGGGGGGGGGGTCAGAGGCGGACATCTAGGTCTGTGAGCCAGTCTAGGACCTCTGGCATTACCCTGTCGACATCATAAATCCAGGAATGAAAGGAGTGGGCATTCATTGACCACATGATCGGTGATCTGCACCACACTGCATTAAAACATCGCCGACACTTCAGGCCCCACCTATGCATCATGTGGGCACAGCGGGTGTGGGAAGACCTTGGCAGATCAGAGTTTACGAGGCAGTGAGAATCCACGCTGCCTCTGTTGGATCGTGTACGAAATAAGCATTTTCCACGTCGGTCAATTGACGCTCAAGTTTCCTCCTAACTTCTGGAATGAGAGGTAATTGGAGGAGCCTCTTTCCTTTCATTCAGAAGAGTTTTTGAGGGAATAAAAGAAGGTGCTGCAATACCTTTGCACAATGATGTCAGGTGCTATGCAACCTTCCTCTTATTCATCTCCTTTCCTTCCCACACTTTCATAATTCTTTCCATGTAACTCTCAAATCTACATCGAGGTATTATCTACTGTATTATTGCTATAACTCCAATATGGAATCACAATAAGATCATTTCATACAACAAAATATCACGTTTTTTACAAATGTATCATAATTATTAGTTAGAGCATGCTGATGACATAACTTTTTATTTATTAATTTAAACGCCCTGATAGGCTTTTACATGATGCCAACAGAAGTTTTTATTTTTAAAACAACAATGAAAAATAACAGTAAATAAATCAAGTATGTTCGTACATCCATACAGTTGTTAATATGCGTGTTAAAAACAAAATAAAACTAAAAAGGAGATTTAAAAAAAGCCTACAAATGATAAAAGTTAACAACGCGCAAATAGGTCTGAAATTAGTTGCTTTTGAAACCCACAAAATTATTAACACCAAATATATAAATAAGTTCACAGCTTTTGTTTCATAAATAAACCACTCACTAGATCAATAACTTTGGGCTTTTTGTATAAAACAAATTGGTCCTAAAAAACCATAGATATACATACGAATATATAGACAGAAAAATTCTAATTCGGATCCTACTTATTATACTTTACACCAATGAAAAATTCTGAAAGTTTATACCATAGACTTTCAGAGTTTTTCATTGGTGGATACAGTTAGGCAATCATGTGACGTAACAATATTTCAGTTCCAATTTTCGATCGGAGTTATACCTCCCTGGTTTGTTTGTAAGGTGATGAATTCTTGGAATTGGTGAATAGAGTAGTAGTATTGAGTTTATCGTTACATTTTAAATTTTATAAAATATAAATATCAAATACCAAAGATATAAAGCCATATCAAAATCTTGATATTTGCGGCTGACCGAAAACCTTGTGAAATCACCTTGGTACATATGTGGCGGTACTGCAGCGCTATTGAATTCAAATTATGAATTGTACTGTCTTGTGTAATGTCACGATACACCATTTCACATGTTTTACCCAGTTTTACACAAATTCACTTTGAGATTAGTGACAGAACAGAATACGATAAAAAAATTGTTTAGTTTATGTTTGCTGTTTGTTTTGTCTTTTCATTGAATTTTCTGTTTTGTCTTGGAGACGTCTAGGTCCAACTGGCTTAGACAGTTGTAACCTCTATGTTATACTTTATAAAATCTAATAAAATAATTATATGCATCACATGGGTACAGAGGCGGATTTGCAGTCTTGGCCGCCCTAGGCCCCAGATCATGTAGCCGCCCCTTTCTCAGTACCCATCATATTGACCAGGAGTATCCAAACTTTTCAGTAAGTTCCTAGGGTCAAAACCGTTTTAATTTTGCGTGGGGGGCGTGGGGGCGCGCTGTGTGCTGTGTGTGAACACGCTCTTGCATATCGCTATTTCGTACGTAGAATATTTAGGTACTTAGGAATTAATTTCTTGTTATCATCTGTGACTTTTTTGTCACGATTGGCCGCCCCTAATATCCGACCGCCCTAGGCCCGGGCCTACATAGGCCTAAGGGCAAATCCGCCTCTGCATGGGTATGAATTATTCGTGCATCATGTGATATGGCTAGCGTTGAATGAGTTAATATAGAACTTCATGTTTTTTTCAGGTAGAAGTGTTGTCCAGCATAGTCGCAATGCTGGCTTCTTCAGCCAAGGTGAATTATACCATTGAATTAGGCGGCGGCAGGGGTTTTCTAGCCACCATGCTGAATAAGGTCTATGATATGTCAGTTCTAAACATTGACTGCGCGGAAAGTAATGCAAAGGGCGCTGAAAAAAGGAATAAAAAAATGAAGGTAGGTACCATGAAATTGTATATCAATTTCCATCAATTCATTTCGCCTGTAGAGGTAAGCAGAGAGAATGGAAAGCCACACAACTCTGTTTTGGGGCAAATTCACACATATTTTATTGTTATTTTGAATCTTGGCACGACCTGACTTGTGTATTTAATTCACTTGATAGCGTAATGTCTTCCTGGGGAGATCCTGTATTTGTTGATAAATGATAATTGACTTAACTATCTAAAATTACCTCCTTGAAGTAGTAAATTGAAAATAAATGTTACCAGACAGCAAAGTGCCCATAACATTTTTTACTCAAATGTGCTAAGGAATAGCTGGTTAAAGTTTGTCAGGTACGTGGCGATACACCCGGTATATTTAATTTGGGTCTGTAATTGTGATATCAATATACTTATATTTCGCAGATGTTTTTGCATCATGAAATTGGCAATGCTTTTTCTGTGTAAAATTTTTAGGTCGACGCAACTATTAGCAGCTTGTAAAGTCATTTCCTTCATGAGCTATGGAGCTTTAAAATATCTAACCAGCTCAAATTATTTGTAACAATAATTATTGTGATCAATACAATAATCATTATTGTCAGCTTGAAAAGTATTTTCAATCATGAGCTATGGAGCTTTTAAATATACATTATCTAAAAATATTGTTAGTAGCATTGTTGCGGAAATTTTTGTTTAGGTGTACATTAAATGTATCATTTTTTAAATTGTTTCAGAAAAAATGGCCGGGTCTTGTAAAAAAAGCAGAATTCAATAAATCAGAAAGAAGTCCAGAAAATACAAACAAAGATGACTTAGCAAATGATATTGAAGAATCTGTACACAAAACAGAAATTTCACAAAATAATTCAATTGAGAATCAGATTTCAAAAGAAGTTGATGGTGAAAAAACAACATTAGATAGAATTTCAGATTTATCCATTAAAAGTCAAAGTAAAGATAGCAAAACAAATAATTTGTACAAACATGTAACAGATTTTGTATCTCTAGATACAGATTTGTTGAAGCACGTAAAGAGTCACTTTCAAGACCATCCAACTGATATAAACTTATGTTTAACTGGTGAGTTTTCATTAATTTTATCAAAGCTTAAAAGAAAACTAAAAATTCCGATATTATTGTGCAAAAGTTGTCAAAACAGTCTATTAAGGAGATTTGATATTAACCCTGATGTAGCAGTGAAGAACTGGAAGAGGTAGGATGAAAGTTGACTGAATGTAGTAGAAATAAGATCCTTTTAAAAGAAAAATCTGTCTGGAGCCAGTGAGACTATGGCATCCACAAATAGGGTACGTTGTGAGGCTGAAGGTAGTGGAGAGGGGAAAACGGTTATAACCTTTCCAAGCAACGTTTCATTTTGAACAACTGAAAGTATCTTACACTCTGGAACGTGCTGCAAATAAACATGTATACAGGTATTTTAAAATGAAACCAGATTGACCACGGGGGCAATGTATTATGCCTCGTGTGTATCAATCAAGAAAGAAATTTTAAAACGGTATGCTCAGATGATTTCAACATGTAGAGCAGATTGACTGAGAACGGAATGTCAGGAGGATGAGAACCTGAGAATGGATGGAAGAAAATAGGGTATGCCCCAGGAAGAATTAGAACAATCAAGTGAATCAATTACTTATGTAGGGACAAGGAGTAAGTCAATATCTGCTGAAACTCTATCCTTTCAACTACTAGCGAAGCCTTTTACCCACCGTGCTATTGACCACCTGTCTACTTTTTATATGTGCGTCAATAACATTCCTTGTTTTAGTGTCATAGCTTTTCAAAATTTGACGCCAACTAAATTGGAAATTACATAATTGAATTGTGTCTTAACAAATTCTTTTTAGGACTCCATACATGCGGCGATTTGGGTTCCACAACTGTGAAGCTATTTAACAGGTCCTCTGAATCTTCAATACTGTGTGCAGTCCCTTGCTGCTATCACCTGTTAACAGAACAAACATTTGAGAGCCCCTTGTCAGAGACTAAGGAGAGTTCCCAAAACCAAAACACAGGGTTCCCAATGTCTGAACATTTGAGAGGTAACTAACGATTTTTTCATATATTTTCAAAATAATAATATTTCATAGTATGTATTCCATTTTTCATCAGCCTCGGTTCATTCAAATTTTTGGCCTAATTTATTGACTCTTATTGATTTTCCTTACCTATGTACAAGGTATGTAAATAATGGAATGAGACTGGTAACACAGCCTTCGATCTGGCAAAACTGGTGACTCCTGTTTGGGTTGGGGGGAAAGGAACTTTTAAAATGTACCTAGTGTGTAATACAAGTGCAGCAAATTAATTAATGGGGGTACCTGCTGCAATTCATTCTCTCCGCTAAGTTGCATTTGTAAAATAATTTATTAATAATAATACGCTACGTCAGCATTTGCAAAATCATCTCGAGAGTAAAGGACACGCAATTCGTCACTGAAAAAATCACAAAAGCGTTTAAATTCACTGCACATGTGTACCAATGTGTGAATGTTGCAGCGCTAACATTGTAAATTAGTATGTATTCCTAAATGAATACATTTCAGATGTATTGGATTACGCATGATCAAAGTGGTGCAAAATTGACTTGCTTACAAGGCGCTTCGATACCGATGCTGAGCTGTCTCAATACCGCCCAATGCTGTCTCTGTAGTATGGTAAAACAAAGTTTTGTACATATCGGAATATGCACAACTCGTTTGCGCTTGAGCGGGAGATAACTAGAATAATGACCTTGCGGAATTATGACTGGAGCGTACTTTCGTATATCGAAGAGTGGGACACAGATGTCATTGTAAGTTATGTGAAGACTAACGACAAGCACAAATGTATATACCACGGAACCACCTCTGGAAAGCAGGCCAACATCTGATGCGCCTTCAGTACGAGTTTAAACTCGCTAGAATCACTTGTTGATCCATAGTGATTGTTGAGTAAACTCTTAAATTTAAAGTTGATTGGTGCTTACTGATTTCCCTTGTACCTATGTACCCTTCCTCAGAGCAGTATGTTTTAATCAAAGTGCATTGTTTTCAATATATTGTATTTTGTTCCAGATTTTACCATTGGTCGCAATGCTAGGATGTTGGCTTCCCAATCCATCGAGAGATTTTCTGATTCTCAACAATTACCTTCAGAATCGCTTTTTTATAGGGCTCTACTTCAGGTAATTTTCTATATTAATTCATTAATAACTATTCTTATATTTTGCCTTGACCTAAATTCATAAATTTCATAATGATGATGAAACGAATTTGACTTCTGTATCACGAAACACATCCACATCACTCTTGTGTTCTTCTTTATTCTGTGTTAAATAGGTACTACATATATTGTTATTCCTTTTTCTAGGTTATCCTCAAGAAAAACTACGATGGCAACCCTGTGCCAGAAGGAAAATTAAAAGGAGTTGCAGAAAAATGTTCAGATTTTACAGACTATCAAAAACTAGCATTTATAAAGCTAAAAATTGATCGAAACAAAATAAATCTGACGGATGAAGAACTAAATCAGTTTGAAGATGCCTATAATATTCACAAAGACAAATTGAATTTATTTTATCTTTTGAAAATGTGCCTCGCTCCTGTCATTGAGAGTATTGTTCTATTAGATAGGTTAATGTATCTAATGGAAAATGGTTTTGTTACCAAGTTAGGAGGTGCTTATCTTGTTAAGATGTTTGATCCAGTAGTATCGCCAAGGTGCCACGCATTGGTCGCCTATAGAAAAAAGTATGTTTCAAAAGAATAAAAGATTTTATACCTGTATAATATTTAAATGGTTTTATTTAATTATTTCAGTGATTACAGTAACAGAATAACAGCAACCTTTGAAAGTTTAAATATTTTATAAATTATAATATCTTAAGGGGTATTATTACATAACCTCTAAGTAAACCTTCGACTTATCTGTTCCACCTCCGCTGAGTAACGCAACCCGTCAAGTAAATGTCTGTTTAAACTATTATAAGATTCTAATTGAGCCCTTGCCCGGAATAATGTTGTATCCAAAATAATTATCAATATTTAGTTATTGATGGGGTAATGTTAATTATGTTTTTATGCATCGTTTACGGTAATTACTATGGCAAGGAAAAAATTTAGGCTTTTAGCAGCATTTTGAAGTTATCGGTTTGAGGAAGAACGTTGACTATGTTGCTATCAAAATGGGGTCGCCGTCAGCCAATATCACAGAGCGTGGTTTAATTGATTTAATAAAGAGAGAAAACGGACCTCTAATGTTTTAAACTGGAAAGATATCAAAGCCAAGAAGTTGAAAGATGCAGGAAAGGAGTATTTGTCCAAGAATAATATTATTAAGGCTACAAATGACTCCCCGAAACAGGTTTGTGGAATAACGTTGTATGTGATTTAACAGTTCTGTTGATCTCATGACCATAAATTATATTATATTACACAATCTTATGTAGAACGTAAATCGATCACATTCAATTGATTTATCCATATTGTTACCTGTTTGGACATATATCAACTATTTGTTGACTTCAAACAGGCATATGACAGTATAGATAGGGAGAAAATATATGAAATACTCCTAAATTTTGGTATACCGCCCAAAATATTCAAGCTTGCAAAAGCAACGATGGTTGGATCACGATGTCGAGTAAGGATAGGAGGTGAAACAACGGAGGATTTTAACGTCTTCCAGGGGCTGAAACAAGGTGATGGCTTAGCTCCCACTCTTTTCAATATTGTTCTGGAGCACGTCGTGAGGAAGACAATGATTGCTACCGACTCAAACATTTGCTACAAAAGCAATCAAATAGTTGGATATGCAGACGACCTTAACATTGTCGGAAGATCCTTACAGGCTGTAAGAGAGGTGTTTGACCCTTTGGAGACTGCAGCAAGAGAGGTGGGCTTGCAAATCAATGAGAACAAAACTAAAATCATGATGCAAACCAGAACCCCACACCGCAGAATAAAAGATAAAGTGAATTTTAAAAACTCCTATAACTTTGAAATGGTCGAAGAGTTTGCCTACCTGGGCTCCATCATAACGCAGGACAACGAAGACCCAGTAGAAGTAAGAAAGCGCATCACAGCCGCTAACAACACTTACTTCGCGTTGCTGCCAGTGTTCAAATCCCGAAACGTCCATAGGAAAACCAAAATAACCCTGTATAAAACAATTATTAGAACGGTCTTGGCCTATGGATGTGAGGCGGGAACACTGACAGCAAAGTCTGCGGAACGGCTGGACACCTTCGAAAGAAAGGTACTTCGAAGAATCTTAGGAGCGGTGCGAGAGGGAGAGGCATGGAGAATCCGCCACAATAAGGAGCTATATGACATCTACCAAGCTCCCAGACTCTACTCATTTACGGCTCCAAAGACTAAGATGGGCCGGACATGTGCACCGAATGCCAAGCACACGTGTACCAAAGAAGGTTCTAACAGGACACCCGGGAGGCAAACGAAAGGCGGGCAGACCTAGGCTGAGATGGGAGGACGATGTCAGGAAAGATGCCAGAGGACTACTCCATGTTGCAGATTGGCAGACGACGGCCGAGGACAGAGGGCGGTGGAGGCTCATGTTAAAGGAGGCCAAGGCTCGAAATGGGCTGTAGCGCCATTGAAGAAGAAGAAGTTACCTGTTTGGATTTTTCTTGAAAATATTGCCGGTATTGTAGTGTTCGTTATATTGTAACTTAAATATATTACTGTTGTTTTCTTGTTCTTTTTTGCATGGTCGCATTTGTACCAAAAAGTGTTTGAATTCAGGATTAATATCAAGACAAATATTCAATCAGCATTCAGGTTACTGAATCACAATGGACAAAGTCATCATCTCGTCGTGGAGGACGGGGAAGATTGGCTAACGTACAGAGGAATTTTATGCAGTTATGGAGCCTGGGAATCACTCCAATGTACTCCAATCTGCTGCCATTCAAGGCTACTAAGCTCAAACACCTCAATGACATGTGTTAATTCATGTTAGATGACCATGCTGCTTTCTATATGCACAACCATTTTGCGGAATAATGTTCTGTGTGAGATTTTAGATACAACATTTTTCCACTATTCACTATATATTTTAAATCAACCACTTTACTTTTAGACTCTTAATAATTGTATGTTTATTGTACTTATTTAAAATATAAAATGTAAATAAACATAACTGGTTTAATTTTTTGCATTTTTCTCAAAATAAGCATATTGTTGGATACGTTATTCCGGGCAAGGGCTCAATTATTGAAAGTATTGAATTTTTTTTATGGTGAAACTGTCATTGGTTTAACACCATGTTAACCAGTGATTAAAGTTACTTGACGAGTAGTTACTGAGCGGTTTTTTTTGATTTTGTGAAATATTTATTAATAGGGAATTCTCGTGCATTTTGTAAATAATTTATTTCAATAAAGATAATTATTTTATTATGTGCCCTTTTTTTCTTTTTTTTTTAAATGCATTTTCAATTTTTTGTAGTTGTTTTAAAAATTGCGTGCTATTTCGGCTCTGAAAACGGTCATGCGCCATTTTGACCGCTACGTCACAAGTGCTACGTCACACCTTTGCCGCCGCCGCCGCCATCGGTTTGCAGGATCTACTCAGGCTGGTCAACAATGACGTCATCGTTCGCCCTTGAACGCTTGATCAATCACCGGGCGTTTTTAGCTGCATTGAAATATTTCGTTCGCGCCTGTTTTTAAAGTCATTATAACTCTAATAAATGATTTTTGAAAATTATAAAAACTATGTATTCTTGTGTCTGAAGTGTTTCTACATGTGAATAATTAATAATAAGTGATTTTTTGGTGTGAAGAGAATTCCCTATTATTGATTACCTGCATACAATGTTCCAATAATCTTATCTAATTTTGAGTAAGGTTTTTCAGTATTAAAAGATATTGAAACATGATAAAAATGTAAGTTGAAATTTTTAGTTAACGATTTCGCCACCGACCGAGATAATATACATATTATTTAAATATCTTCATTTTTTTATGAGGTCGAAGTAAGTGGTAATAAAGAAGGAGGAAGAGGGATGTTGGAAATTACCTGACTCTTACCTTACCAGGGCGATACTGAGTTTCTTCCATTCTAGAACGAGATTTAAATATATTATATTTTAATTTGACCTCTCTAATAATCTACCTAATTTTTTTACTTACTGCAGGTTTAGAACCAACAACCAAAAGTAGTAAATATAGTCAAAGAGCTTACCGCTCTGTCACGGAGATTGCCATTATTTTTAGTATTGCAATTTTAATGTCCTTATTGAATATTTTTATTTCTTTCACAATCTTTTCCAGCAGTGAAATCTGGTATATCCTCAACCTCCGTTTTAATATGGTTCATCCCCTTGATTTCTTTTTTAATTGTTTGAAATCCAGTTACAATCCTCGAATTTCCCCTATAATCATTAACCTCACTTTTTCTGGCACCGGGGGGAGCAATCATCAACAAATTGTTTCCATTACGATCGAAAATCAATCCAGCATTGCCATTCAATCGTGAATCCACCATTTTTTGATAATTGGCGCGAGCCGGTAAAGAAGATTTCTGATCTAAAACACATCGGGAAGTCGGTAAAACAGATTTCTGTTCTAGAGCGCACACGTTTTCGGAAGATCGCTGCAGATGTTTCATGGCTCGGCCGGTAAAAACGTCGTCATCTTTGTCGGTAATCTTTTCAATGTTGCCAGTTGTGAAAGGCCGATCATTTCGAAGTGATGGAATTATAATATTTTTAATTGTATGGCTGCTGAGAAATTTATTTTTATTTTCAGTATCTTCACGGTGTACTCCAATGTTATTTCTGCGAACTCTCGCCCGTGAGCGAAATTGCGAGTGTTTTAAATTGCCGAGATGGCTTTGACCACAGCTAAGAGAGTTTGCGGAAAAGAATCTAGTGTTATTATTGGTTGTATCCTCGTTCTTTACAGCTCTGGAAGCTGTTTGACCATTTGCTTTCTGCCACTCCAAGACATTGCACAGTAATTTGATGTATCTGAAAATAAACAATGTATTATTAATAAAGGGTTACGTAAAATAAGTTTATGGTTATAAAATAATTGCAAAAATAGGTATGTAATCTACCTGATTGACATGCGAAGTATTTCATTCTTTGAGAGCTTTTTATCAGGGGGATGGGTTGGAACAAGCCTCCTCAATTCAGCAAAAGCTCCAGAGACGTTTTGCTGACGCCATCTTTCTCTGCAGTTTGTAAACAGCTTCCTACTGGGTCTTGTTGAAGTCTAGAATTAAACAATATTTTATTAATATTAGCACTACAAATTGTTTTTTAAAGTATTTTTTTAAACTCCATACTTTATATAACAATACAGTAGAACAAGGATAGCATTCTCACCTGACGTCTGTATTCTAACTATTGCAAATATTGTTATAGGTATCTTTACAAACATAGAAGAGTCTATCAATGTTAAAAAAATTATTTGTCTAAGTACCTAATATTAATTTTTTCGTATTTTTGTGGTTAGTCATTTTCAAGGGGAAACCCAACCCACCAAAGTTGAGTGTATTGTTATGAAATCTTGTAATATTGCACATATTTCACAATCTAAAATGTTAGTAGGTAGATATTTGTATTTTATCAAAAAAAATCGTGTTGTGTAATCGTAACTCACACAGCGACAATACACCTTTAAAAGGTGATATTATGTCATTAAATGTAATGAAAAATAACTAAAATATAAACCTAACCTACTTAACCTATCTAACTTAGTTTTATTTCATCACTTTATATCACTTTTTAAAGGAGTTTTGAATTGTTATTTTGATGAGTTATCCGTTCACCATAGAAATTAATTTGACTGTGATTAGGTACCGCGCGGTTTGCAAATAATGCAGTTTGCAAATGAAATGGCGAAGGTTTTATTAGGGTTTTTCCTATTATTTTAATTTTAAAAGGAGCCATAAAAAGTTATTTGGAAAGGAGCCGTGTAATTTAAATTAAATTTATTATTAATTAGTCGTTAGTAGAATATATCTACCTGATGCCCGTTGATGATTGACCCTCCTCTGGAGTTTTTGGAGTCCATATCTTCATCGCTGTCCTGGAGTGAGAATTCATCGGACAGCATCTCGCTGCAGTTTTCATCGCCAGATGAACTTCCACTCTCCTGATCGCTTCCGTGTCCCGCCATTTCCATAGCTTTGTGATAAAATCCTGCTTTTGTGAATAGTTAAAAATCTGAAACCAATATCATAACTTATTAAACTAATTGTCAATAGAAATAGCCATCAAATAGCAGTGGAAAACACCGATAGCTGTTATTGGAGTGTTTGATATTAGCAGAGGATAAGAAAAAAAAAACATATCATTGAGACTTCGAGGGTCGGGCAGTGCAAGAGCTAGATAAATTCTAACAAGAATCGAGGAATAGTTGAACATTCGAGTAGGTATATCATTTTACCATAGAAGAGATTCATAATTATTACTATAATCACTAATTATTTCTATTTATTTATTTATTTGAAATTATTGAAACAAACAGTACATTGGTTACGGTGGTAAAACAATTTAAAGATATTAAATATTTCATGTTAAGTACCTATTTATTTGTTGCATCTCATTATACATAAAACACTTTTTTTTCACATAAATTCAACCTCACTAGGACTAAGCCTGTATCGAGGTTAACAATTTACATTTGAGTGAAGCAAACATAAGAGTATCACAAACATAAAGTAATTCTACATACAAACACAAAATATTTCAAAATTAAAGAAACAAATGAGTATTAGATGTGTTACCAGATGGGTAATTTGACAGTATATTGTAACAATATTTGAACCATGACTAATCATTAATCATTAATCACCGATGATATGATTCTTTGTAACGTCTTGTATGTGGTATGTATATTCAGTAATTAACATGCGACGTGTTTAGTGTATAGGTGTGTGTGTGTGTATATGTATATCGAACAGTTTATATTATTGACATGATGCCACTTTTAAATTTTGGCAGTGAGTCCGAAAAAAATGTCGATGTTAGAGTTTAGACAAATATTATTAAATGTATGAATAGCACGTTATATTATTATTCAAGACAAATGAAGAAGAATAATTTTTAATTTATCTATGTAATATCTCCCCATGTTTATAGATAATACGAATGCGGAGATATTAATAAAATACATATATTTATCTGGGTTTTATCAAAAGTGCACATAACAATATATATAATAATAATAAAGCAAGGAGTAAGTATATGCCAAATCAGGTCCGTGGCGATTAATCTATTTTGTCAAACCCTAAGAAAAAAATCTAAAACATGAGATTTTCGATTTTGCCCTAAATTTTCTTGGATTTTGATAAATTTCCTTATGAGTGTTTACTTTTGTAAGAACATGACATTTAAAAATTTGGAAATAATGGATTTGTCAAGCAAATTATCAAATTAATCTCAATTTCAAAGATTGTTTTCAAGATTTTGTTAGGACAAGCGATAAAGCAGTTCGTATGTAATATAAATTTAACACGAATCATTTTATTTTATTCTGTACTGGCGCCCATCCTTGAAAAATCATCAGTTAGTTTGAATTCTCGACAAATCAGTTCCATTTTTAAATGTCAAAAAGTATTTTTTTGCTATAAATATTCTATTACACGGGTAGTTAGGTACTTTATCGCTTGTCTGATTTTTTTCAAACGATAATCAGTTCCAATTTTGAAACTGACCCTTAATTAAAAAGCAAATATGAGTTCATTGAACCAGATTTTACGCAGGAATAGCTAACGTTCATCACAGACAACCGAAATTGGCATGTTAGTCTGAATTCTCGAATATAAATTAAAATAATTTTCTGTTAAATATATATAACACTGTATGTACGAGGCATATCCAGAAAGTAAGTGTACTGAATTTTTGTAGGTTACAATTTTCTTTATTGAAACATAAAAATTACATGGTTACCGAAGTACATATGTGAGCTATTTTTCGACATAGTCGCCATTCCTCTCAATGCAGGTGGTGAAGCGGGTGTCAACTTTTTGATGCCTTCCTCGAAGTAGTTTCCCGCCAATCCCTTCGTCCACTTCTCCACCTCCCCCTTTACATCCTCGTCTGTTGAAAACCTTTTTCCACCCATTTACAGCTTCAGGGAGGTAAAGAGATAAAAATCTGAAGGTGCTAGGTCAGGGGAATGCGCGGGGTGGTTTAGGACATCCCATTTAAATGAAGCAAGCAGTTCCTTCGTTGCGTTGGCCGTGTGTGGTCTGGCATTGTCGTGCAGCATGCTGACTCCCTTTGTCAGCATGCCTCTCCTCTTCTTTTGAATCGCCTTCCGCAATTTTTTTAGGGTCTCACAGTATCTTGCAGAGTTGATGGTCTCCCCTTAAGGCAGATATTCAATCAAAATTATGCCTTGACAGTCCCAAAACACGGATGCCATAATTTTCTTGTCTGAAATTGTGGTTTTGAACTTTTTGGCGGAGGGTGAAGAGGTGAGAACCATTTTTAAACTCGTGATACCACTTGCAAATACTCGTACAATTCATAGTTCTATCACCATATGCAGTTTTCACCAAATTATAAACCTCAAACGGAGGTTTTCCCTTCCAAACGTGATAACGGATGACGCCGCGTATTTCGCACTTGGCGGGAGATTGTATTGACATTTTTCACAAAACGTGTTGTCGCGTCAACACTTCTCAACGTACTGACCTTGAACCGGTCTCGTTGCGGAGGGGAAGAGTCAGGCTACATGTAAGTGTAGCCAACATGTCGAAAATAAAATTCATTTGGTCGTGAGAGCCTCAGTACACTTACTTTCTGGATACGCCTCGTATATACGCTATCGCTTGTCTGTATTCTTCGAACAGTTAATATTTTGAAAATGTCTTTAAATTCAAAGCATCATTGAACATCCCGTGATTTTTCATTGTCAACAACTAACAAATAGCACAACACATAAATTACAAGTCTATAAACCAATATTTTCTCAGACCTGACTTCTTTCTAATTCAGACACCAGGTACTACGAATACAGTTACAATCTATTTTTAACTGCAACACAATAATTTACTCTCTTCGTTGTTCTTTCGATGAATAATATAGTAAATATTACGCATATAACATGTGAAATTTGCAAAAAATATCCCGTTGTTGTTTTCTAACTAATTAACCAACCATCACGCATAATTAAAAGTAAAAAAATTGATGTGATACTGAAAAAGTAAAAACATTGAAATTTTCAGAGCTTTGCATGTCTGGAAAATTTCGATACTCAAATATTTTGAGCCCGCAAAGGGGAGCACTACGTAGTAATTTAAAATCATGTGGTTTTGGTTTGAAAATTTGGTCGCCTAGAAATGTTTCAGATGCTTTAATTAAATACTGCGAGTAGAATACATCCTGGCCTTTGAAATAATCGAGTATTTTTTAGATAAGTCTTTTTATAAGCCCAGAAAAAAATAATGTAAAGACCTATGAAAACTGCTTTAAAGTTCAAAATCTCCTACTTACGAACAATTTTTGGTTATGGTATTATTGTATAATGTGGCAAATTAAGTTATTTATAAAATTATCGATAAACATATAAATATTTATGCCTGAACTGAACATCCACAAAATAAAATAAAAGGCACTTTTGGCCATGTTTTTTTCTTGCATAAATAAAACAGGTGAAGCGGGAATTTAAGCCTTATCGCCATCTACGTAAGGTGTGTTATTGATAGCGGCTCGATTCAAAATATTACACGACGTAGTGCATCGCCTTAATACATTAGAAAATCATATTTTTTTCTCTACGGCAACCTAAATATGACATTGATATGCTTTGAAGTTTTTGGACCAATCGATTTTCTTTGTTATAGGTACACAAATCTATTTGTCTATAAACTGTAACTGGACTTCCACTAAATATTGGAAAAGCGTTCAATTTTCAAAATGCTAGTTGCCTCCAGACGGGCAGCACACCGCCAGTTCTGACTTTACTATAAGCCATACGAGCATGCGGGGCTCTAGTCCCAGAACTGTCTTTTGTAGTTTTATTTTGTTTTAGGCTTTCAAAAAAGGATCCCATACTTGGTGCACGAGCCTTTGGCGACATTCTGGAGAAATTTCTCTAGCCACTTCCTAGGCCCCATAATCAGTGTGCCATGAGTGTGCCTAAGTCCTCTCACAGCTTATGTAAGAGAGCCTTGCACACAAACGTGAGCCGCTCAGAATTATCGAGGTTGTAAAACAAAGTGTATGAAATCAACTGTGACTACAATAATGTATTCAGGGATTCCCATCAATGTTTAAGTAGGTATTTATTAACTCCCTGGGCAATTTTGGGAGATATTCTTCACCGACAACGAACAACCGTAGAGTATTTTTGGGAGATATACTTATATCCCAGCCTGACACGGTCCCATAAACGTTATGCTATCTCATTTCGTATTACGGTGAGAAATATGATTTTAACAGTGTTAAAAAAAGAATACCGCGCTTACAGTTTCCACGAATAATTAATGAAAAATATTTGTCAAGGCTTGCAAATTATCTAAAAAACATTTTTTTACGAAAAAAGGAAGTTACAAAAACTCTTCCTTTGAATAATTAAATACGTTTTTTTTAATTTCGTGTAAAAAGGAGCACGATAAAAAACCATCGGTAAGCGACTTTAAAAACTTTATCTTTATTTGCGTTCAACATTTTATTATTTTTAATTGTATGCGTCGGTTTGTATCTAATATTAAAATTTTAAAACAGTCTTTCCTCTGCTTTCAACAATAATATTTTAGTGTAAAATAGTTTTTATCTGAAATCGAATGGAATGTGAAAATATTTTCCACGCAGTCTGCATTCCGACAGTTCTCATATGAGACGTACATTACAAAATGTCAGGATCATCTGCGTTGTGCTACATGGAGAAAACTTCCTGATAAAAACTATTTACATTATTCGTATTCCTGTTAATATCGGGATTGTAGGCTACTAACCAGGTTAGGCCATTGATAGGTAACCTAATAAACTCAAAGTAAAATACCAATGTTTTGTCACGATGTTCCGAACACGTGTTCATAAAAGTCCTAACATTTTTGCATTTCGTCTTGATATATGGTTATTATTCAGACTAACGCAGGTGGATGAACACTTGTTCCGATATTATTACGAATTTTTCAACACTTTATCAGAAAGTGTCTTGCAGTCCCGTTTTTAACGAGATACTAATAATTTGATGAGATTTACAAAAAATCATCATCATTCACTTTTCTCCGTGTCCGTCTGGTGACAGAATAAAATCATAGAAAATGTTCTGAAATCCACAATTTTCAAAACCCCTTGAATTAAACATTACATTAAAATTACAACCACTTTTTTTTTATTTTATTTTTTTTTTTATTGGTTTTCAAGTTACAATCCCGTTAAACTTCAATAAAGCAGTTTGTCAACAGGATGTTAATGATCAATTACATACATACACACATAATATTATTACTATAACTATACAATTAACACACATAAATTAATATAAACTATCTCTATTTAGTAACCATTGTTTCAGTATATATCTTAATCTATTTGTGGAATCGCAATTTTTTATATTAATGGGTAACATGTTAAGCATTTTTGGCAAGTTAAATTCTAGGGTTCGCCGTCCGTATTTATTATTATATTTTGGAACAAGCATTCCTTCATTCTTCGTAAACCTTGTATTATATTCATGTTCCACTTTTCTTTTATAATCAGACTCAGATATATGTTGAATCAATATTTTGTACCATAATAAGGCCTGCACCGGTAATATTGTTAAATTCCGATACAACAATGATATGTTTCGTCTCTGTGAAAAAATATGTTTTTGGGCTAATAACTTCACCATAGAACTTGATGGAAGTATTAAAATTATTAAAACTCTTTGATAGAAGACTCGTTTCCGACTTGACTTTTATTTTGAAAAATGTTAATGGAGTTATAGGCAACCCCATAGATTTATTGAGCCTAATCACCTTCAACATACCAACTAGAACTACTCGATCAAAAATTATTCTTAATTACAATTCAGGACATTAGTAATATTTTTTATGATAAAGTAATGTTTATAAGACAAGGTTTTTATGCATAGCACAAAGGATAACAAATTATTAAAAGCCATAATTATTATTTTTTTTGAGAAATGTTCAATTTGTATTCATATTTCAGGTGACTAATTATTGCTTATAATAATTTGTTATCCTTTGTGCTCTGCATAAAAAACCTTGTCTTATAAACATTAGTTTATCGTTAAAAAAATAATAATATTTGACAAGTCAAAATATTTAACCAACAAATGTAGATATAATATGTCTCGACGCCATCTAGTGGGAAATTATCATTAACAAAGCCTTTCCAACAAAAATAAATTTGGTGGTTACAGGTGAAAAAAATATAATAAGCAGCAATTGTTCATATTGAATTATTTGGCATGTTGGAGATAGGCCGACGTAGCTAAGTGGTCCAGAGAACTTTACCGGACATCATAAGGTAGGGGTTCAATCATGTCGGCGGCAGTTATTTTTCCTCGGGAGATATTTTCAATTTGTATTCATATTTCGGGCGACTAATATTATAGCTTAAAATTATTTGTTAGGACATTAGTAATATAGATACTCACTTCTACCTAGATTACATGCAGTTGGCAATAATTTTGCAGAGATTTTAAATGTGTTCTACTGCACGGAATATAGTTACAAGTAGACTATAGTAACGTACCTCTATAATAATAAAAACTAAGCTAAGTATAATACTAATCTTCTGCATTGCGTTTCTATATAACTAATAATGGCAAACTTTTATTTCTTGATTACTGTTGCACTAAATTGTTATTATTTCAAATGTTTGTAAAAGCCCATATGGGCGTAGAATATATAAATACCTATATATATTTACTCAAGTTCACCTTCATAAATAAATACCTGTGGTAGTTTGATAGCTTTATGGGAAAGAAGGTATGTTTTGGCATGCAATGCAATGGATTTTGGATCACGGATTTATAGAGACAGCGAACTCTCAAATTCCCTAAAATAATTTATTCAGTTTTAATTCTGCAATAGCTTGATTGTTTTTGGTGTTATGGTCCACGAACCTTCTATTCTATTTCCGTCCTTATCAATAAACAAGGGCAACAAAAACACAGTCCGGATACTAACTTCCGTCGGCTGATTATTATAAATGATTATGAATTATGCTACTGTCAATAATCCTGTTGTTGAGAGTTGAGATGAACATTAAGTCTACGTAGTTAGCGTTCAAAAAGAAGAATAAGGTGGTTTGAAAGGGAGATATGTAAATATGAGCGCGCTGTAAGCGAAAACATTTCATGATATGTAATTATGAATGAACGCGCTGTAAGCGAAAAAAAATCATGATATGTTAATATAAATGAGCGCATTATAAGCGAAAACATTTCATGATATTTACCTACATATGAATGAGCGCGCTGTAAGCGAAAACATTTCTCGATATGTAAAAATGAATGAGCGGGAGATGTTTGAAAGGGAGATATGTAAATATTAATGAGCGCGCTGTAAGCGAAAACATTTCATGATATGTAATTATGAATGAACGCGCTGTAAGCGAAAAAAAATCATGATATGTTAATATAAATGAGCGCATTATAAGCGAAAACATTTCATGATATTTACCTACATATGAATGAGCGCGCTGTAAGCGAAAACATTTCTCGATATGTAAAAATGAATGAGCGCGCGCGCTGTAAGCGAAAAATATTCATAAACCATGACTTTTTAAAATAGAGCACAAATCTCTCGAAAATGTAACATTTAAAGAAGCGCTGTAATTATTTTTTAAAATTTCTTCAATTTATTAGTCATCCTGTCATCCTCCAAAACTATAAGCCGCTTCCTGATAAAGTGTTGATAAATTCGTAATAATTTCCGAACACATGTTCATATTGTTCATCCACCTGCGTTTGTCTTAATAATATATCAAGACGAAATGCAAACATGTAAGGACTCATAAGGTGTTCGAATATCGTGACAAAACATTAGCATTTTACTCAAATTTTATCAGGTTACCTATCAGTTCATTCTTGAATGGCCTACAATCCCGCTTTTAACAGGAATACGAATCATTTGATGAGTAAGTTTTAATCAGGAAGTTTCCTGTATAACAGAACAAATTTGAAGTTATTTTACAATTCTTGTAGCATATTTTGCGATTTTGCAATTTCATACAAGTAACTAACTACCTTTTCAGCTTGGCAAGTATAGTAGAGATTATCTTCAATTCAATATATTTTAGGAGATTAATATCTTAAAGTTTTCAATTTAATTTTTTTCAAGTAGAAATTCTAAAATCGGGGTGGGTTCTTGACGATAAATGAAACCGGTTTACATTTCACCGTAGGCTTCGTAGCTATACCGAAATAGATTTAATAAATACATAGATACACAGGTTTTATAAAATTGTAGTAAATTTCATTGTGCCTGACAACATGCGTCTTCACGATGATTTTTAGCATAAATAAAAAAATTCGGAAATTTTAAACTTATTACCATCTGCGGAAAGAGTGAAAGGGTGATATTGTGTGATTTTTACGAATGTAAGCGTTCAAAGATGGTTTGAAAGGTAGATTTTGTAAATAGGACTGTAAGAGGGAGCTCTCTAATGTTAAAAAAAACGATAGCAATCAAGCAAAAATTGTGAAAATATTTAATAAAACACGGCTCGTTTGAAGTTGAGCAAAAATCTCACGACAAATGCTTTAGTTGTATTTAAAGATACACTGTGAATTTTTTCATGCCTATTACATATAACATATAACAGAACAAAACATGTTTATCCTATTAAACTTAATTAAAAGTAATAGGTTAAACAAAACATGTTTAACCTATTACATATAACAGAACAAAACGTGTTTTTAAAAATTTTCGGAGCTTACATATAATGAACGTTTCGTTTATTTAATTTATCTTCAAAAATAATTTTTTTTTGTAACTTAAAAACTTAAAGAGTTAACGAGAAACTTGTTATAAATTGATAGAAATTGGTAATATTTTCAGTACCTACTACCTAATATGTAATAATTTTTTTTAATTTTTTTAATTTTATTGTTGATACATTATTTTACAATATTTCATATTCTAATTCAGTAATGTTGGCCTCACTGGGTTGTTTACCCGTGCTGAGCCCCCCAATTTATAATATAAGAATTTATACATTTAAAAAAAAAGAAAAACAACATTAAAATAAAGATAAATTTAAACTAAAAATAAAGATTAAAAATTAAAATATAATTATCACACTAAAAGAAAAATATTAAAAGAGAATGTAAATCCTCATTTATAATGATTTATGTGTTTGTGCGTGTTGCGTGTTTTATATATTTTTTTGTGTTGCGTGTATATGTTTTATTCTTTTATGTTATAGAATTTCGGTAATATTGTCTTTTTGTTCTTTAATCCATTTTTTATTTTGTGTTTGAATTTATTTTTATTTTCCTCAATTTTTGTTTCAAGTGGAAGACTGTTGAATGCTTTAATAGCGTGGTATTTATGGTGTCTTAAAAATTAAAAATCAAATACCCACTTTGTCGCCAACAATGCCCGAACATGGTTTTTACTCTAATTACAAAGATGTGCAGACAATTGAAAATAATATTAGTTAATAATTCTCATGTCATACTATGAGATGTTTTTTCCCGGATAAAATAGAGATTTTTTTCAGTGATTTTTAAATTTGTTGAATGTTCATCTATTAATTTGAATTTAGATTTTGTTGTCAGTGATTGAATGAATGCAAATCTTGGAAGTGGAAACTAACCCACTTCTCGGAATCCGAACGAGCTGAAACTCAGCAGACAAACTCGTTGTATATAACAATACATTCTATTAACTTTTGGTGGCAATCACGCGTAAACAAGCGGACATATATGCATTTATCTGAAATTGGGTGACATTACAGCGTACGAATTAAATGCCGGTCCTATCCAATCGGGATTTGGCTCAGTCGTAAGCGCGGTTGATTTCGGTCCCCGAGGAGAAAGGTTCAATTATCAGTCAAACCAATAAAATATAAATTAATTACTAATGTATTATAGTAAAAATTGAAAATTACCGATATTATTTTCAATACCAAATTAATTGCGATAAAGTTTAATTTTTGTAGGTAGGCTTCCTTTTATTTCTGTCCCCGTGAAATCTGGATAAATGAACTAAACATTGGAACTGATTATGTGATATCAATAGAGTCGATACCTTTCTTCCCATAAAATAATATTTTGACAGAAAACCTTTTCCAAAATTGGAATTTTAATATCCCGTGATTTGTCACGGATCTGCGGTAGCATAATATGCTAAGATTTGAAAAGTCCAGTACGAAATGATATTATTCAGTTTATGAAGACGTAAAACATTGAACCTTTTTTAAAATTAATTGAACTTAGGTACCTTTATATGGAAATCGTCTTCTGATAACTGGTGTGTTCAATAAAACATTAAAATTTAAAAAAAGCACCACACAAGATAATCTCAAAACAAGGATTAAAAAACATTACTTAACCAAACACACAACATCACGTCACAAAGGTCGAACAAAGACTGACTGACGGAATTGATGTCATTTGAATATCGAACTTCCTTCCCCTTAAGTGTGGGTGGAGCCTACAATAAGGGGTGTTTTTCAGCCAATCACAGAAGGGGAGGTGATGAAATAACAAAATTCTACCATGTGATTGGTGCAATTCCTGTTTAGTTGAAGATTTATTTCCTGCTTGAACAGAAAATTGAAGAAAATCGTGAATTTGTATTAGGTTCAGTGTAGGTAGGTACCTACTCATTGGAAAAAAAACGTATTATTATTGTGAATTGTGAGTAGTTATTTTTCTTTTATGTGACAACGCCCAGGAGTTCTAAATGCCCGTGGCAGTTAGAACTATGGTAGCAATTCCCGGGTTAACCGGGAAGTAAATTCGTCGATAGGAGTTTGGCTAGGTGACTTATAGCTCAAGTGAAAACGCCATTTCGATTACCAATACATATATATATTTATATAAACAAGGAGACTGATATTATTTTTAATTAAATATATTGTTCGGTTCAGAATTTGACGGACAATGTTATACAACAAAAAATACTGAAAAAAACTGTTATTGAGTCGTAAATCTGATGATGGTGCATTTTTACATGAAGAAAACTTACTGATATAAAATATTGATAATTGATCAAGAATTTCTTCTAATTATTCGTAATCAGGTAAAAAACGGGATTGAAGGCCTTTGATAGGTTTCCTAGTAAACTAAAAGTGAAACACGAATGTGGAATGGCGATGTCGGAACACGTGTTCATAAAATTTATAATATATTCGCATTTCATCATTGTGTATTATCAAGACCAACGCCGGCTCTGAGCCAAACGGCGCCTGGCGCAAGTACAATTTTAGCGCCATTCGTATGAAAAATAATCTCAACGGTGATGTGTTAAGCTGTTAGGTGTTAGGTACACTGAAATAAATGTTTAGGTACTATTTACAAAATTTTCAGTAATTATCTACTAAACAGTTTAGTTGCTGTGGTGACTGCCGAACTTTTAGCTACTGTTTGCTAAACAGCAGTTTATTTATGACACACTGAAAAAAATGAGTTAGCTAAAGTGTTAAGCTAATTGAAGTTGTGTAACCATCGCCTAAAGTTCAGCTACTTTACCTAAAATACTTTATGTGCAGATACCGTCGTTGTTTAGTAAAATGTGCTTGAGCTATTACAACTAAACTTTAATAATAGCACACTAAAAGCATACTTACCTAAACAAAATAATCGGTTTGGTTAATCAAGCTAAAGTAATTTACTAAACCTATTTCACTTTAGTAACTTAAGTTTATGTGTTACTTCCCAAAGTATTTAGCTAAATTTAACTAAACATCTAGTTTGGTTAAATGTTTTGTTCATATAGCAAAACTGAGGTTGGAATATCTAAATTTGGTATTTTTACATAACAATTAGTTGCTTTGCACACACTTAGGCAAAGTGCAACAAAACTTTAGTTAAAATCTCCCGAACTTTGGTAGATCTGTTTATCGCGCAGGTGTTCATTTACAACGCAGTTATCAGATCGCCACAGTTCGCACCATACGTGAATTGACGTTCGTTGCGCGCGTTGCGAATTTATTTTTGAATTGAATTGAATTTATGTTAACCGCTGTTCCTAGTTCCTAGTGATAATGGCAGACAAAACCGTGGAGGATTATTAATTAATTTCTTGGAATCTGGAGGCTTACATAGAAACATTTAAAGGTGAGTTTTCTTTTTTCATTTTTTTATTGATTTAGAATTTAGATCATGGAACTATGATATTATATATTATGATAATATCCATTCTATTTGATTTAGAAACTGGCACCTTCATTATTCCATGACTCAAGTACCTACGCAATAGATTTAGAAGATTTGTATTTATTATGTACCCAGTTTGAAGAGTGCGTGTTGACGCTACAACCAAGATTGTGTCAGGAGTCATGACACAAGTTACAGAGAGTGGTATATAAAAAAAATAATAATTGGATCACTTGTATAGCGCCGTTTTTGTGCAAAATCACCTCAAGGGCGCCTTTATTTCTTTGTTTGTTTCCGCCAGTATTATTTTGTATTGAACGAATGTTGTTTGAAACTGTAGTATTTTCTAAGTTACAATTTAACCCTAGCCAGAAACTAGAACCAACCAAACTAGCTTTGAAATCGTATATATTATATTTTAATAAATGTGTATTGCAAATTATTAATTCGGACATAACATTTTGAACATTGAATTCTGTTGTTTTTTTTTTGGGAGGGATATTTTTTTTTAAATACAGGGTGACCACCCATTGTTAATGTTTACATTTGAAATTTTCATATAAATGAAATAATTTCATTATTAAAACTATTTTATCTCCGCTTGATTCATGATGCAGGGTGTTCGGTATCTGCTGTTGTATAAATATACATTTTTTTAATGAATAATTTTCATTCCTTTGAAAAATAAATTTTTATTTTCTTGTTTTGAAATTTTTTGTATTATCTCGTCGTTTTTTTTCTTTATTTCAGACTCAAGCCATAGACTCGAAAACATATAATAAACTGATAATATCTCAAGATGATATTAAAGAATTGATTCCGACTGTAGGGCACCGGGCACTGCCTACAGCACACATTAATGCGCTCAAGGATGTTATTAATCCACCTGTCATAAGTGTAAGTTTTTAAAAGCAGTAATCTAAACATCTAAACAGTTCAGTTTTTCTAACCGAACACTACAAAATGGTTTAGGTATATAATTTTTAGTTTAGGTAACTTATTTAACTTACATTCGAAATTTGCTCTTCAAAAGCTTCTTGCATTATTATTTGTGATTTGTTTATATTTTCCAACAAGCAAATGTCATTTTCAACGAAGTCATCGTGTTGATAATATATGGGCGTTGTTTGTTTGGAAGTTGAAGGTATATCTTCAATCTGAAACAAAAAGCAGGTATGTACACAAAGGGGAAAGAAGGGGTGAAGGGGTCAAACTTTGTTTTTATCCCTTTGGAATTGCTTGACCCCACCGGCAGTCGATTTATTCATTAATTACAGGAATTATTATTTTAAATACTATTATTTTGTATCAAAATCGCGTCCGGTACAACTATTTCCAAATGGTGAGCCAAAAAAGGCCTAGGTATACAATATATCATCATTACTGCTTTTAAAAACTTACACTTATGACAGGTGGATTAATAACATCCTTGAGCGCATTAATGTGTGCTGTAAACAATGCCCGGTGCCCTACAGTCGGAATCAATTCTTTAATGTCATCTTCAGATATTATCAGGAGTGTTTTCGAGTCTATGGCTTGTTCTGAAATAAAGAAAAAAACGACGAGAAAATACAAAAATTTTCAAAACAAGAAAATAAAAATTTATTTTTCAAATGAATGAAAATTATTCATTAAAAAAAAAAAAATTTATACAACAGCAGATACTGAACACCCTGTATCATGGAATCAAGCGGAGATAAAATAGTTTTAATAATGAAATTATTTCATTTATGTGAAGATTTCCAATGTAAACATAAACAATGGGTGGTCACCCTGTATTTAAAAAAACATATCCCTCCCAAAAAAAATCAATCAAAAACGGCGCTATACATGTCATCCAATTATTATTATTTTTTTATATACCACTCTCTGTAACCTGTGTCAAGACTCCTGACACAATCTTGGTTGTAGCGTCCACACGCACTCTTCAAACTAGGTACATAATAAATACAAATCTACTAAATCTATTGCGTACTTGAGTCATAGAATAATGAAAGTGCCAGTTTCTAAATCAAAAATAATGGATATTATCATAATATATATCATAGTTCCATGATCTAAATTATAAAACAATAAAAAAAAATGAAAAAAGAAAACTCACCTTTAAATGTTTCTATGTAAGCTTCCAGATTCCAGGAAAATAAATAATCCTCCACGGTTTTGTCTGCCATTATCACTAGGAACTAGGAACAGCTGTTATCATAAAAATGAATTCTCAACGAACGTCAATTCTCGTATGGTGCGAACTATGGCGAACTGAGAACTGCGTCATAAATAAACAACTGCGTCATCGGACCTCTAGCGACGACGATAAGATCTACCAAAGTTCGGGAGATTTAACTAAAGTTTTGTTGCACTTTGCTCAAGTTTGTGCAAAGCAACTAACTGTTATGTAAAAATACCAAATTTAGAGATTCCAACCTAAGTTTTGCTATTTGAACAAAACATTTAACCAAACTAGATGTTTAGTTAAATTTAGCTAAATACTTTGGGAAGTAACACATAAACTTGAGTTACTAAAGTGAAATAGGTTTAGTAAATTACTTTAGCTTAATTAACCAAACCGATTATTTTGTTTAGGTAAGTAAGCTTTTAGTATGCTATTATTAAAGTTTGGTTGTAATAGCTCAAGCACATTTTACTAAACTACAACGGTATCTGCACATAAAGTAGTTAGGTACTACTAGCTGAAGTTTAGGCGATGGTTACACAACTTCAATTAGCTTAACACTTTAGCTAACTCATTTTTTTCAATCCGCGTCCTGACGCCTTGGCAATTCGGCGCTCGGTGCGGACTGCTCCAAGTACGCCTGCATAGGGCTAACGCAGGTGCATGAACACATATTCCCATATATAAATAATCTTTAAAATTATCGGGAAACGGAATGATTACCCGCTTTTAACAGAATAAAAAAAAATCAGCAATAATCATTTTTCTCCTTTTATTGGCCTGATATTATTTTTTTATCCGTAGGTATATGCAAAAGTTTTTCGTAAATTTTTGGCTAAGATGTGTTGTTTTCAGTATTTTATTGAAGAATATAGGAACAAATCTGAAAAAAATTCTAGGAACCTACAATTAAATTCAGACGATTCAAAAACCATGATTTTGAAGTACTCAAAAAACCATTATTTTCATTGGTTTATCCAGTCCCGGGTATTGATTCTCCAATCCAGGCCGCTCGCAATAGCCATCGAAAGTACATACATTGGTCGACGTTCTTATTCTTGAGTCTCGTCAAATACATATGCCAAACGTCAAAAATCATTCCACTCGAACGAGTGGATCGTACCACTCGTTGTTCGAGTGGAATAACTTCGTCGAGAATCGAGGCCCTGATAATTATTTATTATGGTTTAATCTATTCTATCGAAATCAGTACAAATAATAAATACACGATTATTTGTAGGACAGAAAACATAAAAAACATTAAGGCTTTTACAAACATGTTTTATACAAAAAATATATAGAAAATAAGTAAGTACATAACTAATAAGATATTTATTATATGTATATTATGCATCTATTTGCTATTTAAACATCTACGAATTTTTAGACAAGTCTAGTAGGTAATCAGTAGTGAAAATTGGAGCTATCTAACAAACAGTGCGGTATATTTGATAATTGAAAGATGATTTTATCGTTATCAAGTTCTAATCAGGTGATTAGCAGCTGATATGATAGTGAAAGGTGGTGATTTATGATTAAAATAACACACAGACACTTATAGACTTACCAATTAATTAGGACGGTAGGGACCTAATATCGCCGATAATATAGGTTATTAAACCGTACCATTATTTTGGAATTACGTCATATCCTAATCGAGATATATAGGTGGTGATGTTGGTAACATACAGGGTGTATCGGCACGTACCCGACAAACTTTAACCAGCTATTCCTTAGCACATTTGGAGTAAAAAATGTTATGGGCACTTTGCTGTCCGGTAACATTTTTTTTTAATAAAAAAATTACTATTCATATTTTCACCACATGTCACCAATGTTTTATCCTTTGTCAAAGTTTGAAAACCCATCCGGCAATATTTTGTTCGAGTTTCGTTGAATAATGTACGTACGTACCTACGTTGGCGCGCTTTTACAATCACAACGAAATGGCACGGCACCATTCGTCTCATCTTTAACTATTATTATTTAGTGTGTACGAAAGAGCGAGGACACTTTTTGACACACTTGCTAATAACAGCTGTTGAACGCGAGAAACAATGCAAATGACAGTGACGGAGTGTGGATTTTTTTATTTATTTTTTGTTTTTAATGGATAAAAATGTTACCGGACAGCAAAGCGCCCATAACATTTTTTACTCCAAATGTGCTGAGGAATAGCTGGTTAAAGTTTGTCGGGTACTTGCCGATACACCCTGTATAAATACATACTAAATGCTACAGTACGCACTTATCTACAACCACGGAGAGATTTCCCGAAGAGAAAAGATTACCTTAGTAAGATTTTAGCTTTCTGTCGAATAGTCACAATAAAATTCAGTTTTGAATGGCCAGAATCTTCCACATTTTCCCTTCCCCTCTCCACTACCTAGATACACTAAATAATACATCAATTTTTCCATAGCGCCCCAAACACAGTGAGGGACTCAGCTTCGGGCCAAAATGAAACACATTGCAGGCAATGAACTTGGAATAAAAATATTTAACTTTTATATAAGCGGAAAACGTTTTTGTGCAATTAACCTGTGACGCCAGGGTATTTTTCCACTCGTCAAATAGCGGGATAAGCTTATATATTTTAAAGATTTCCGATTTAAACAATAATAAAATATTATACTAATATATTAATACTGATAGATTATATACGGTAAGACCTGGATCAAGTATGTATGTGGTTAAAAATAAACAAATTTAAATTAAATGTTACAAAAAATAAATACATGGTAATAAGTAAAAATATTAAACGGACTCAGTAATATTATCATAGACAACGAAGAAATAGAGAAAGAGGATAAAATCAAATAATTAGTCATTATAATAGACAATCAACTCAAATTTAACTCTAACTTTGAATTATTATTAGATAAGAAAATGGCAAAAATGGTAAATTTTTGCCATTTTCTTAAATGAGATGTTAATACAATTAAAAAAGTGTATAATAGTATAGTAGAATCTCATTTAAATTACTGCTCTAGTGTCCCTTTCTTGTGTAATCAAACACAGATAAAAATTGCAAATAATTTAAAATAGAGGCATGTGAGCAGTATTGAATTTCGCTGCACGCTTAAAATGCAAAAAATTAATATACAGCACTTGGTTTCAACTTAATTGCTATATGAAATAAAAATTTATGTAGTGGGAGATGGTAAAATATGCATTAAAGTACCATTTTATCGTAATCAAATTTAGGTTTTAAAATAACATAAACTAAAAACTAAGAACCTATTTTGTGCATATTTACTTAAACCCCCGACTTAAATCGTTGTCTCCATTAGATATTGAAGTTAAAATCAATTGTTGTTTTTTCAAAGAGTCTGCAGCATGCAGCGGAATTCAACATGTTTTTTCTTATTTTTACAGAAATTTCGGTTTTTTTTACAAAGCATTATTAAGGGTACAAAAATATGAACCAATAATCTGCATAACATATTAGTTGAAAAGTTTCACCTACCGTAGGTGTATTGTTTTATTATTTTCAAAAGCGGAACCGTAGCTTTCATGATATTCTCCGAACGGGACGGTGTTCCGTTTTACTCCTGTTAAATATCAAGCACTGATAAAAATCAAAAATACTATTTATAATTTTGTTGTTTCTGACCGATAATCGCGTCGCATCGTCTATAAGAGCGCCAGTAGTTCGCAAGACGCGTCTGGTGTCATACACATTATATGTAGACAGCATTATCTCTCCGATAATAACAAAAACGACATTAATAATCAAACAGTTTACGACGAAACACGTGTAGGACCGGCGCCATATTTGTTCGGAAAATAATAAGTGACAGTTGACAGCGCGGGAAATAGATAAAACAAATGAAAGAAGAACACGCAGTATAATATTTCAAAGGTGTGATCTTCGAACGAAACGCATATTCTATTCGGTTTGAATACATTGTGATGTCTTTGTTTACTATTTGATTGTTTTAAAATAGAACTTAAAATTATGCTTTGTTCCGTTTTGTAGAGATCTGCAAATACACAATATTATTACACTCAGAACATAGTAGGTAATTTAGTTGATACATTTTGTATCTATTTTGAATCTTGTGATAAAGACATTTTGCAATCATGCTGCGGCAGTTGATTTGTACAGTAATTATCTTGATATGTTTATATCTGTCACAGTTTCGAGTTTATTTTGCGTGTTTATAAACAGACAAGGAATATAATTGAAATAAACCCACTTTTGTCTGAAATACTTACCCATGAATACAAACACTGAAAATAATAACGATATATTTGCATTTTGTGTTATTTTTATGGTGCATCACTTTGAAATGTGTTTTCTTATCTCATGTAAGAAATGAAACGTAATAAAAGATTTTGTTTTAATATTTTTATAGTAATTATATGAACATTTATTTGCTAACACTGTTCGGTTTTGTATTAGTTTTTGGCACGTATGATTTTTTTTATATTAACACAATTGTAGCAATAAATAAGTGATGCATAAACAAATCACAGTCATCGAGCTTTATCATTTATTCATTGTTTTTATAAACGTAACATTGAAAGAATTGAAGCAAGTCATTGCCCAATTAGAAAAATAATAAATAAGTATCTACCTATATATCCGATTAGCCGTATCGGCGTATGTGTAGGCAGTGGCCTACACAGAGTTTTGAATTAGGGTAAGCAGAAGGGAAAACAACGAATTAATTAATTTAAAAAAACTTACCATTGTTAACGTTAGATTTCATATGCCAAACCTTTTAGTTTGTTTTTTTTTTTTAAATTTTATAATAAATTTTATAAATTATAAAGTTTTGTGATTTTCACAACTACCGTATTAGGCTCATACCTGTATTATGTATTACTGTGTAAAAAAGGTTGAAACCAATAGTAAAACACATTTAAATGAAGAAAATACACATATAAACAACAAAAGATAAAAAAAATTCAACTGAGTGATATAAAAGATAAATGAAGTAAAATAGAAATCTAAATCTAAATATTAGAGATTAAATTTCATTTTTAATTACACCAATTATTTTATACTTGCTGAAGTATGCTGGGGGTTATTCTTAAGAGATAGACATATACCATTTTTCCTTAGGTCTTTTTGAGATATTCAATTCCGTAGTACATCGTTTTCATATATCTCATAAGGTTTGGCCAGTTTTAGCAATGGACTCCCGAAAAAAAAATTGTTTGGACTTTATTACAAAACATCGATTTTTCTCTACTTTTTATACATATAATATACATGTATTATGTGTATAAACCTTCCGGAAGAAATTCTTCAAATTATAGAGGTAATCTTATCAAAATCAGTTGTGTAGTACCCACAGACATAGGAATTAATAGACGAGAAGATAATGGCGAGGGGTAAAATCAACTGTTGAAGAACGAAGGGAGTGAAGCTGACTGTGATTCGTCAATAAATCAATCTGACAGTAAATAGGCTTCTCGCATTATAATATCACCATTTACTTCTTAAAAGTAAAACCTGCTTTTGAATGAATAGACATTTTTACATGGGAGCGCAAATTACTCGCCACGTTATGAAAAAATTTGCGAAGTCCAAATTCGGCAAAAAAATTCGGTTCTATTTTCAGAGTCGAATATTTCGTTTAAGTATTTAGTTAAGACACTTTTATAAATGTTCATAATTTACTTCCCAGCAACCAACCAGCTTTGTGTTTCGCGTCCAGACGTTTCTCGATGTGATAGTATATGTTTCTAAAACTGATCTATATTATACGATGTGAATATGCTTAAAATAAAGTAAAATAATGATTATATATGGAATGTAATACGACAATTGGGTTTATTCTCTTTTTCACATCTATTTTTACAAGTTTTCATAGTACAAGTCAACATTTTGCCGTGTTATTTCGTAAAATGAACCGATGATGCCTCGACCATAGTTCGCACAAGAATGATGACGTCACGTTTTCAAATTTCACTTGAGGCCATACGCGAGCACAGCCGGCTCCAATGGCACCGGTATGGGGAGTGGGGATAATACGCTTTTAATCACTTAGGGCAGGTCTACTAATATTCATATGTCTATGGTAGTACCTATAGAACCTAGCTCACAAACAGACAGACGAGAAAAGCGACATTATTTTACACTTTTTTTTATATATATAAGATAACATTTTTAACGTGTGTTTAATCATGGTAGGTACCTACCTATCTAGAAGAGTACGTGTTTATGGTCACATTTGAATTTATTGACTTGAATATAAATTGGAAAAGTAAGAATGACAGAATATGATTTTTTTAACATTGTTAGTGGAAAGTTTTATGACTCTAGAAATCGAGCATCGATATGAAATCAAATAATGCTTTATCCCATTTTACTGTCCGTGTTCAACATTGGACATTAGAAAAGCAAGAATAAACGTAGGAACCCCTTTCAAATATCCAATGTTGAACACGGACAGTAAAATGGGTTAAAGCATTATTTGATTTTATATCGATGCTCTATTTTTGGAGTCATAAAACTAGTCCACTAAATAAACACAGTCAATAAACATTCTGAAAGGAAGCCAACATAATATAATATTATCACTATTTAGTTTGTAAAAGTGTATTAATTAATAGAGGTACCGACAGATGGCACTGATAGTTTTATTTGCTTTTCGTCCCAATTTGTATTTTTAAAAGCTCTGCCTATTTGGACACTAATACAAACGAGTCATCTGTTGCACATATTTTGTACAGTGTAAAGTTAACACTGAATAGTCTGAATAATCCACATTTGGCATACTTAGTTTCTGCTTTTGACACGTTATAGTCTGATTATATTTGATCAGAATTTTTATATTCGATATAAAATTTGTTTTCCGAAAGTCAATAAAGATTCTTTCCAGTTTCTGAACAGCCTAAGTGTGATGTATTGCCATTACCGCCAACAATGATGAACATTAAAATACATTTAAACGTGATACATTTAATTTGCGATGATATTACATACCTACACGGATAAAATAAAATCCACACAGTAAACTATTCCTTCACCCTGTGAGGAAAAAGCTTTCGGACATCTTTATATCTCCGCCACATTTTTGTTTTTATTGATGTTTATTGTTATTAAAATAGTAAGAAAATTGTTATTAAATGTGTCGGAATGTAGTTTATAAATGATAAATAGAAAATCTTATAGATCGTGAAATGTATATTGCGTATTTTTAGACATTTTTTAAATCCCCCTACATTATAATATTGAGTCAATGCTGCTGAAAATGTATTATGTCTCAAATAATAGGCCCAATGGGAGCCTTGTAATTAAAATGTTTAATAGCACTATTTGGAGCTTTTTCTAAAATAATTTTTCTCTCAAACCCAATATACGGATAGGCTACCGATTTTTTTACTGATTTTATTTACACAATGGTAAATCAGAAGAAAATATGGAATAAAGACTTATCGTCCGATTTATAACATTGAAAATTATTAGAGCCAAGTACTTCCTATTTTCACTCTTTCTCTTTTTTCCCGATTGCCCAAGTAGGTACCTAATTTATTATTTTTTAATGATATTTGTTAATGGACTATTTGTCCGTAAATAAATAAATAAATAAATAAATAAATAAATAAACTAATGTTTATAAGAAAAGGTTTTTTGTTATAAGAAAAGGATAACAAATTATCCAACTCATCAACAATTGTAGATATAATATGTCTCGACGCCATCTAGTGAGAAATTTGGCACTAACAAAGCCTTTCCTAGAAAAATAAAGTTGGTTGTATACAGGTGAAAAAATAATAATAAGCAGCAATTGTTGATTGAAGTACTAGTACATATTGAATTATTTTTCAGGTTCGGAATAAGCCGGCGTAGCTCAGTGGTTTAGAGCACCTGGCCGGACATCAGAAGGTGCGTGTTCAATTCCCGTCGGCGGCATTTATTTTTACTCGGGAGATATTTTCAATTTGTATGGATATTTCAGGCGACTAATTATTGATTATTATAATTTTTTGTGTACCTAATGTTCGCTTCTCAACATTGCATAATTGACTCGTTGCGAAGACCTGTTTTTACTACAACTTTTGCAATTTCGTTTGTCTGTAAATTTTTTTGTACTTTCCGTGTCCGGTTCAAAAGGGTTCAGTTAAGATTTTTTCAAATGTGGAACCGTTGTGTTTATTTTGTGACTTTCTTATTGGGACTGGGACTTATTACTCTAAGACTGGGACACGGGCAAGCGGCTTGATCGCAAGCACGTAGTTTTTTGTCTATGGCACTTTGTGACAAGCATTTTGACCGTGTACCAAAGCTGGCTTGCAAGCATTGCGCAATACTACGTGCTGGCGGCGGGGCTTGATGCGAATTTATATTTTTGTGAGAATAGACAAACGAAAATAGACAAATAAATATCACGTATCATAAAAAATGACACTTTTGACAGTCGCGAGTCGCGAAATGACAGGAAGGCATAGAAGTACATATACATAGATGCATAAATAAACCAATAAAATTTTGACCACCACGAAATCACAGGAAGGCGTGGCCATGCTTGACGGAGAGGCTTGATGCGGGCTGGCAAGCCGCTAAGCATAGACAATAATAGACAACAATAGATAACAATAGAAAAAAAAACTACGTGCTTGCGATCAAGCCGCTTGCCCGTGTCCCAGTCCCTTTATACACATTTTTTAAAGATTTGGGTAGGTACCCAACTGCCAAAGAGAATGTTGAAAAAAGAATTGTCATTAACTAGTCACGCTTTTTGGATGTGGTTTTTAATTAAGTACCTACTTACAAATATTACGATTTCTGAGTAAATTTTTGTTTTATTTTATTCGGGGTAAGGTTTTGGGGTTGTGAATTCTCAATGAATGACATCTGGAAGGTGGAAACAATATTATTGAATTTTTCATTTGCATTTGCATTTATTTCCTTACATTCGTTACATTTTGTTATATTTTCCTACGCTAGCTTGCGCAGTAATTGTAATAAGTACTTGTTTCACTTGATCGTGCCATGTTTTTTTTTCGGGAGAACTTGGTTTCTTCAACCATTCGCTTTCAAGTCATATATTTTTCTTACTCGTTCTCTCATTTTACCACAAATAATTATTCGATTCATGTCTTCCTCGAGCATTACCCACCTTTTCTAGTGCAGAGAAATGAATTAAGCCTTTCTCAAGCGTCCCCGACTTTTTATACCATTCAAACTACTCTCTAAACACTCCTTTTACTAATAAGAACAAACTTTCAACAAAATTTTCAGCGAAATCGGAGAATGGTATAGGAACGCGTATGGGAAAAACCCTTCTGAGGTGATTTTGCACAAAAACGGCGTTATAAAAATCATTCAAATATTATTATTATTATTAAACAGAGAAAAAATCATTCATGCACTCTTTGAAAAGAAAATTTAAAAAAAAGAAATTTTGGACGCCGGGTTCATAACACTGTTAGACCTAGAACTGTTAGAACTACTAGTATTGTAATATTGACAGCAATTAATCACTTCCGACCATAGACATATGAATATTAGTAGACCTGCCCTAAGTGATTAAAAGCGTATTATCCCCACTCCCCATACCGGTTCCATTGGAGCCGGCTGTGCTCGCGTATGGCCTCAAGTGAAATTTGAAAACGTGACGTCATCATTCTTGTGCGAACTATGGTCGAGGCATCATCGGTTCATTTTACGAAATAACACGGCAAAATGTTGACTTGTACTATGAAAACTTGTAAAAATAGATGTGAAAAAGAGAATAAACCCAATTGTCGTATTACATTCCATATATAAGCATTATTTTACTTTATTTTAAGCATATTCACATCGTATAATATGAATCAGTTGTTACTATCACATCGAGAAACGTCTGGACGCGAAACACAAAGCTGGTTGGTTGCTGGGAAGTAAATTATGAACATTTATAAAAGTGTCTTAACTAAATACTTAAACGAAATATTCGACTCTGAAAATGGAACCGAATTTTTTTGCCGAATTTGGACTTCGCAAATTTGTTCATAACGTGGCGAGTAATTTGCGCTCCCATGTAAAAATGTCTATTCATTCAAAAGCAGATTTTACTTTTAAGAAGTAAATGGTGATATTATAATGCGAGATGCCTATTTACTGTCAGATTGATTTATTGACGAATCACAGTCAGCTTCACTCCCTTCGTTCTTCAACAGTTGATTTTACCCCTCGCCATTATCTTCTCGTCTATTAATTCCTATGTCTGTGCTTCCGACTCTCTCTGACGTAAGAAACTTTACTCTACAAATTTTCTCGTAGAACTAACTAACTAACACATCACGCCGTTTCTCCGCAGGGGTAGGCAGAGAGGACGAACCGCCAAACAACTCGGTCTTGGCACTCACTCCTTGCCTCATTCACATTCATACATCGTCTCATACATACTTTTCTATTATTCTAACTCTTAACATGGCCCGACTCAAGTATCTGATTCACTTGATCGGGCGTCCCCGACTTCTGATACCATTCACATTTGCTTAGCTTAGAAAGGTCGCATTATAAATCATTATGAACTTTTTAACTGTCTGAAATTTCAGGTAATCGTAGAATTAACGAGTTGCAGCCCTGAAATATGAAAGATGTTGTAATTGGTTATAACTGGGTTATTATTGTATTAAAAAACAGAGCAATAATTACGATCATTATTTTTATCTGAATTTGTAGCCGCAGTAACAGTGTTCGGTCGTTTCGAGACGGGAATTGTCATCTTTGTGAATACTGCAGTCAGTAATGTTTAAAATTAATTCAAACCTTATTACAATATTAAGAAGAAACCATGTAATTTTGGTGGCCAAGTATCTACCAAGTTATTACTATCACGGATAAATAATTATTAATTATTATTATCATAATTTATTGTTTGTAGTTGTGTTCGGTAGTTTTGAGACAGTCTTTCGTAAATTTTGTAATCAGTGTTGTTTGAAGTGGATCGTTTCTTGATGGAAGGAAAGCACATAGTAAGTAAAGTATGTACAGAGTTTTCCAATAAGAGGTGTTATTTTGATATTCAATCGTAAAAGATCAATGGTTTCGTTGCTTGTGTGGCACGTAGCGCCGTTTTGTTGAAAGTAAACGTTGTCCAGATCAATACCATCCAATTCCGGCCATAAAAAATCATTAATCATCTCTCGATAGCGATCCATTCACCGTAACTGTTGCTCCAGCCGCATTTTCGAAAAAGTAAGGTCCCATGACTCCGCCGGACCATAAACCGCACCAAACAGTCACACGTTGAGAATAGAAAGGCTTTTCAACAACAATTCTTGGGTTTTCCGAGCCCTAGATGCGACAATTTTTCTTGTTGACGAAGCCAACAAGGTGGAAATGCATGGGCCTCATTACTCAAGATGATTTGCATTTGATTCACTAAAGTGAATTTTAATAATTTCAATGCATTGTTGAAGCATGTATCGTTCCATTTTTATCAATGGTGTAGTTTTTACTTGTCAAATATCAAAAAATGACAGCTTCAAAAGTAACATCTACCGAAATAGCGGGCTATTCAAAATAACACCTCTTATTGGAAAACCCTGGAAAATATTAGTTAATTACTCTCACGGATAAATTAATACCGTATTGACTATAATTATTATCAGAATTTATTATTTGTTGTTAGTGTTCAGTCGTTTTGCGACAGTCACTGTGTTTCGTAAATTCTGCAATCAATGTTGTTTGAAGTGGATCGTTTCTTAATGAGAAGAAAGCAAACATTACATAAGTCAAGTATATAGATAGTAATATTTATTTCTGATGTCTTTTTGAGATATTTCTCCCATCCTGGTACGGACTCATAAAAGACATGTTATCTTATTATACGGTTGGATATATGATTTAAATAGCGGTGGAAAGAGAGAACACCAAGCTTTGTATTTTCATTTAAAAGTTTACATAGACGGTAAGCGACTTTACCTGTGTTTGTGTTTAAAATTTTAGTATTTTTTATGGCATATCTCGATTCGTAATATCTATAACAGTACTGCACTTTTTACTTCTTGAGCCAACTTTACGGATAGCCTTACAGTCTCCATCAACAAGGCGGATGTGAAACACATCGATTTAAAGTGGAGGATGAAACGAAATATTTATAATTTCTCCGAAAAAATCATGATTATAGTCTTTATCATTTTTGAAAATTTTTTAGTCATCAATAAATTTTCTTAAATGGTTCATCTCCCGATATAAAGAAAACAAAGGTTTTCTTGGACAGGTCATCAGAAGTATTCAAACCAAAGATATTAGAAGAACGAGATATGCTATGTTGGCCGCCGGACCGTAGGCGGAGTACTACCTAATTAGGGTACTTTGAATACTATCGGGACGTGTACGCACAGAAATCTGTTCTATGTATCATTTTATGTGCGGATACCTTAGCGTAAGCGAAGGTGTGCAGTAGTATTGGTGAACAAAACCGGCGACACTCGGCAAAACCATTCCACACAGTATGAACTGCTCATAGCACATCTCGTTCTTCTAATATCTTTGATTCACACCTAAGAATATTGAATAATTAATATAAAGAAATACTTTAGATAGGGTGCGCCGTCAAATAATAAATGATTCACTATGGCCCGGTATATCAGTTGATTTTAAGCTCGGGTAATTTCGAGCTTAGCGCGGTTTGGAACCGTCGTAATATAGGTCTTGGATATCCGCAATATTACACATATTGCATATGTTATTAGAGGAATGTGTTTTTTTTTTAATTTTTGTAAAACCAAAGTACTATATACGTGAGTGGTATATCTATGCTATGTCTAATATCATCGCGAGATGGCGGATCTTTCAAAATGTCAAATGTTTTAGGAGGGCTTAATTTACAAGTTGATTTTTTGATAAAGTTCCCCACGTCAAACAGCATGGTGCTGTCTATCAACATCCCTCATCGCTCGATGAATATTATTGTCCATATTGATAAAATTAGGCGATTCACGTAAATTTCAGTGAGATAGAAGTATGTGATTACTTACGTAAATGTCATATTTGACATTTTTTACTGCTAACGCCTCGGCGTCTAAAACAGGAAATATTATGCAGGTTACCAAGTCTTAAGCTGCCGAATTTGTCCGATTACGCCTGTCGTCCCACGGGTAGATAAGCAATCGACATAAACCGAATTCTGCAAGTTTATGCGTAGAAAAAAAAAATAAACACTCAACTGCGCTTACTATAACGAACTTAATTTTCTGCGCAGGCACTTGCAGTATCGGCTTATGTATATTTTTACCGACCCGTGGGAAGTCGGGCTAAATTTAAGCGAGCAATTTATTTATTTATTTAAAATGATACGGCACAAAAAATATATACATTAAAACAAATGGTAAGAACATTATTTTATAATTAATTAACGAAATATAATAAATTATTTTCCATCTTTGCCAATCTGTACAAACCCATAAATAACCTTTATTATCAATTTATTGAGATTAATAAATTACAAGTGACTTAAGTAGTGTTACTATCTATTTGTTGTCAGAATAAGCATCTATTTTTTATGGTTTAAGAAATGACAAAAAAATATATATTACGATTGAAAGTAAATCAATAATCGCAAATAGCGAAGATCCGGATCGACTGATATACAGGGCCTATAATATTGTTTAATATTTGATTTATAATTATTTATCACAAAAGAGGTACAAAATTTCAAAATAAAATGATAGCACTCCTAATAAATTCACATAATTACGGCCATAACCATCGATATATCAACTCTAGATCTAATTTGTCTTTCAAATTCGAACAAATAATTACCCACCAAACTTGGGATTCAAATTTTGTTCTTGCACCCCAACAAAAGATAAAAAATCAATGCTTCCATCCATGTTTTGACCGCGACACTTTAGTTTCGATAAATGTTTTCGTAGCCCAATTTTGGTTTCGGTGTCATTTTTAACATCCACACGCCCTGTCTAGACTTTGTTGGTCGATGGTCACATCCTTAGGCTCGTACTTATATAAATCTTCTGTAATTACCCGAAGTAATTTGTTTGCTAATCTGACTATCTGAAGACTGATAACTTGACTCAACAACTCTCCGATTTTATCTCTGCCTCATTAATTAATCATTTTCTGCGAAGATTCGTTCATTGTCGTTTGTGATTTTGTATCAACACTTCTCTGGAGCTCTGCAATCTTCACCAGTAAATTTCTCCTGTTTTTTTATATGTTTGAGAACAAAACAAGTGCTTTTAGAGTCTGGCAATAATATTGTGGTAAGGAGGTTTGTATTTTGATATGTAAGTTATATCTAACTATGAAAAACATATTTACAGTGTTTTAAAGCTGTTAAATGTTAAAATTAGTGAAAAATGAACTGGTTTTAATGCGATTTTCAATTAAATACGAATAAAAACGAATAATTTCATTTAAATGCGATTATTAGTTGGGGCAAACTTTATCGGATTTAAATATTGTTTATAAAAGCGTTTTACGGGAAGCGCTAAAAACACATATTTATTTATAATTTATTTGAAGAGGATGCATAATGGTTTTGGCTATTTAAAAGCTACATAATTGTTTTTACATTTTACGATACTACCCATCACAGTAGAGAAATCAATTTTCGTTTTTGAGTTGAGGAATCACTGCAGTAATATATGAAACATTTACTGGTGTTTACGGGTTTTGAATACTGTTGAATTAAAAAAAAATATATGGAAAAACAATAATTATTTTGGTATGATTTGAGATTTTCACGGCCGAAAGTATTTTAGTGATATATTTTTGGGATATTATGATACCATTATTTTATGATATTATGATGGAATTAAAATACCAATGTTTAGTCACGATGTCGTGTTCTTAAAAGTACTAACATTTTTACATTTCTTCCTGATATATTTATTAAGACAGGTGGATGCAGGCAGGAGTTTCCACATTATTACGAATTTACCAGCACTTTATGAGGAAGCTACTTTACAGTCCCGTTTTTAACAGGATGAATAAGAATTTGAAGAGATTGACAACATAAAATTAACAAATTCCAACAGGCCGCTATTCCACAATAAACATTAAACTTCGCAAACAAAATTAAATCACACCACGTTATTTGCCCATCACCGTTTTTTTAAAATGAATAAAATTTACATGAACTATTTGTGATAGTAGAAACTGACGCCGTAACGATAGCAAAATAAATATAATTGTGAATTTTGACCATTGGATATTTACCAACAATGAACATGCATTAAACGTATTCCTAGTAAAAACATTATCATTTCTCTTGTTAGGTTAGGTTAGGCAACCTCTGCCTGCAAATTTTAGTTCTTATCATTAAAATATACGAATATTGAAACCTTGTAATCACTGATCACTTCTGGTGAGATTCTCGCTGCTGACTCTTGCTTGAATTTGGTTATACTTTTTAGTGAAACTTTTCTGACTTCATGAATTTTGTAGGTATTATCTTTTAGCAAAACTGCTGACTCGTTATTATGTACTGCAGATGTTCATTGTGATATATTCTGATGAAACTCTCTGATCCCTGACTGTTAATTTTTGTGATATTTTTTCAGTACGACATTTCGTTGAGTGAGACTCTGTGATCTCTGACTCTTGTCAGATTAAACTCTGTGATGTATTCAAGTGGAATTCTGTGATTGCTGACATTTGGTTGAATATTGTGATATTTTACATTAAGACTCTAGCTTAAACTTTGTGATTTACTCCTGTAAAATTCTGCGATCTTCTTTGACTCTTGTCACGGAAAACTTTTTGATCGCTGACTCTTAGCAGGCGAAACTCTGTGATCGCCGACTCTTGTCAGGTGAAACTCTGTGATCGCCGACTCTTGTCAGGTGAAACTCTGTGATCGCTGACTCTTGTCAGTTTAAACTCTGTGACTTATCCCAGCGCAACTCTGTGAAGTCTAACTCCTGTGAAACTCAGTGTCGACGTGTAATGAAAAATATTATCCGATGGAATGCAAATCTTTCTTAACACCGGGCTCATCCAGAGGATCTGATTCCGTGCTGGATATTCAACAATTCGAGCTCACCCCTCTTGAGAAAGGTGAGTTCAACAATTACATTTTTCATAATTTGATTTAGTTACATTTGAGCGCATTCTTTTCCCTTAGAATTTACCATCCCATATTTAATAAGCAATTTGCTGTGTTTTTATATATTACCTATTCATTTGAATAACTTGCTGTGTTTTTGTCAGCAGTGAAAAAATATCAGGCTCACTACTCTTAATTTTATTTGTTGATTTATTTTCTTCCTATCTCATTTATTTATAAATAATTGTATGATATGTCAATATGGAATATATTGCGCGTAAATATAATACGTAGTGTCATGTAATTTTAATGATTATTTTATTAATATGCAATCATTTTTAAGCAACAAATCCTTAGGCCCCTCATACACAGATATACTTATAAGCTACGCGACTGTGATGCAAAAACAAGTCCCCCACTGATATGCTACTCTTTTAAGGTGGTTTCCGTTAACGGCGCTACCCAAATTATACTTATGAACTTAGTTCAATACTTGATCATTTTTTCATGGGCAGCCGTGGAGTTAATACGATGTCAAGTGACCCGAGCGATAACGGCATCACTGTTCTTCCCTATCTTTATTATAAGCATAAAAAACGATCAAAAAGATGATTTAGGGTTCACCTACGCAATTGAATAAATATTAATTTGTAGGACATTCGTCGCCGCAAAGGAACAACGTGACAACGATGTGAAATTGACTTTTATATTCCAATAATATAGTTTCATGAACATAAACACTTCCCACGTCCAAAATAAATTTAACATTCAAATCATGCGCTTTAGAGGTGATTCAGCGCGCTTGAGGTGATTTTTCACATAAAACGGCGCTATATAAATAAGCCAAATATTATTATGCTCCGTCATTATTTCTTTCAAACGAGTAGTAGATGCGCATGCAACTAGCGTAGCATGCTACCAGCACTGTCAGTAGCGTGAAACTGACCTCAAACCCGTTGTCGACGTGTCGCGTTGTGTACGAACACTAGCAAAATAGCACGGTGGATACTTACGAGAGACGCATATGCTACGCGCATAATAGTCGCTTGTAAGTATATCCGTGTACGAATGGCTTAAGTCTTCAAAATAAGTAGCAATGAAACTTAATTATTTGAAACATAATATTTAGGTTTGTCTGTGCACATTGAAATCATGGTTACTTAACTAATTAAAATAAGTCGATTAGGTTAAGATAGTTATATACAGGGTGTCAGGGGGTAAAGTACGCTAACTTCGAGATGTGATTCTATATGATGGTCGATTAGGTTACGATAGGGTTATATACAGGGTGTCAGGGGGTAAAGTACGCTAACTTCGAGAGGTGATTCTATATCACATATCGCACACTGGAGAAAAATACTAGCGCCTAATATAGTCACGGCTCCCTAAAGGCTTCAACTTTCTATTATTCTATTAATTTTATCATTTTATTCTATTTTATTTTCAATTTATTCTGTTTTTTTCTGTTCTATCTTTTTATTTTTGATCATATATTTTTTGTATCTCTATATGGAATGTGTGTGACTGCACTAACCTCCCAACACACCGGAATAAATAGTTTATTATTATTATCATTATTATATGATGGTAGAAGTAAGAAACATAAATAATTATTTTAGAAATTCCAATGTTTATTTTCCAATATAAAAATATTAACAATAAAAGAATAATTATTTTCCCACACGAACACTTCAACTTTCTTATCTAAAAACTACCTTAAAACGTTAGAATTTAAAAAAAGTTATTCGTCTTTTATCCTTGCACAACCATGTAGATAAAGATTGTTTATTTATTGTTTCTTTGTGAAAAACAGTGATTCCAATAACATTTCACAACATTTACAATTAATCAAATACTTGATCTATTGTATACATTTATTAAATCAGTTGCGATGCATCATCGTATTAAAAAAATATTTTAATTCATTGAGGTTTGACTGAAACATGTCTATCTCTGAAGGAAGTTGGTTAAAAAACGTAGTCTCCTCTTGGAAAAATAAAAAGCCTGTGCTGCCTAGCTCTGGTAAAGTTATCGGGGACATAAAACGTAATACGCTTCAAGACATCAGAACTGCAAATGTGTCTGTTGAGCTGCTTATGTGCCCAGATTGCAATTTTTCTAATACCTTCTAGACCAGGGGATCCCAAAATTTTTTGCCCCGTAGACCACTTGCCAATTTTTTTTTCCGTAGACCCCCTGCCTGCCGAATATTGAATTTTCCTGTTAATACTAACTAACTATTAACGTCCCATGTGATTCATTTATTTTTTTTGTAAAAATATTCCCTTCCCTTGCCTGCCCAACAACCGGGTGGCGGTATAGTTGCTCTGTCTATACATTGTGCAGACAGGGGCACCCTTGTGAGGTATTACACCAAATGAAAATGAAGAAGCATAAGCAACGGGAATTTCTTTCTGTAGCTAGCCGAACAGAACTGCCCCTTAAGTTCTTTGTCAGTGCTTATTCCGGTCAGTTCTTCTTGTCACATGATATCCAATTCTTCAACGTTGCATTTCCATAGTCAAAATGTTCTCAAACTTAATTTTAAAGTTTGTGTGAAGTGCATTTAAATGTTGAACGTCATTATTACCCTGGACGCATTTCAAAAACAAGTTGGGGAACTAGGAAAATTCGCGGCTTCCAATGTGCAATGTTTTGCTTGAATATATTAATTCTGACGAGAAAAGGAACGTAGACCCTATTTATATACCTCAATTAACAACTTTACGAAATATAAAAATACAAATATCAAATAAGTCATTTCTCAGTCTATTATATTTGTGTTAGGTCTATTGTGTCATTTACGGAACTCCTAAATGTTGACTTGAGGTAAATGGGGGTCCGCTTGTATGTACCCCAATTTGAATCTCGTGGACCCCCAAATTTTTTTCTCGCTGACATAGACCCCTAGCATGCCGATATCGACCCCTGAGGGTCCATGTAGACCACTTTGGGAACCTCTGTTCTAGACGGTCTAGTCCTATCATTCCAGTGAAAAAGAGGGATATAACGAAGGGTAGTACCCAAATTTTCGTATGTAAAGATATCTCGAAAACTTTTTTTGCACCATTTCATTATCATTTGTGTGCATGACATCTTCGGTTCCCCAAATTACCGAGCCACTCTCGAGAATGCTATGAACTAGAGTAAAATAAAAGCATTTTTATGATTGCCGTATTAGAAAAAGATTTTACGTTGCAGAATACAAAACCTAGCATTCGCATGGCAGTTTTGCACACCGAATCGATATAAGAACGAAAAGTCAGGCGAGTTATTCCTAAATCCTTCGTTAAAGAAATATGTTTTAACGTGGTGCCAGACATTTTATAGATTAGGCGATGCCATACGTAGTAATGCAAAATCATGTGTTTTTGGTTTGAAAATTTGATCGCCTAGAAATGTTTCAGATGCTTTAATTAAATAGTGCCAGTAGAATACATCTTGGCCTTTGAAATAATCGAGTATTTTTTATTTAAGTCTTTTTATAAGCCCAGAAAAAAATAATGTAAAGGCTCTATGAAAAATGCTTTAAAGTTCAAAATCTCCTACTTACGAACCCATTTTCGGTTCTTGTTTTATTGTATAATGTGGAAAATTAAGTTATTTATAAAATGATCGGAAAAAAAATATTTATGCCTGAACATCCACAAAATAAAATGAAAGGCACTTTTTAGCCATATTTTTTTCTTGCATAAATCAAAACAGGCGGATGGTGTTAAGCGGGAATTTAAACCTTATCGCCATCTAGGTAAGGGTTGTTATTGATAGCGGCTCAATTTAAAATATTACACGACGTAGTGCATCGCCTTAGTACAGCTTATGCTTTGCCCTTGTAAAGCACTACCTTATACATGAAAAATATCTGCCTGCGGCGCTTACTTTCTCCGTTTAATAATACAGTGCGGCTCTAATTCGGAGATCTGATCAAGCAACGTAAAGCCTTAGACACATTAGGTACGCCATATTATGAGCGCATAATTTGGGTGTGGAATATAGTATTATATGTTGGGGTGACACACTACGTTATAATCTTCCTCGGGAGAGGGGGTCAGATCAATTGGGGAACTGCCGCGGAATGTTATTTCTTCGTATGGGCTTTTTTCTTTTATCACTTTGGCTAGCAGATCACGGCGCATATCGTAGCCGCGCCCACACTTATAACACATCATATTTTTATGTGTTCTGTATGGGATAGTATGGCGAGCGAAATGGAGTTATATGAAACGCTTTGAACTTATAGCGTAATCTGTCACCCCCTTAATGCTACTGATATTTTTCCTCAATACTTAAACATTTATTATCTTTGTACTGTCGTAGGTACTGTTAAATACAGATACCTACGGATTGTCAAAGTTCTGCGCAGGCGACCAAAGGAGGAACTTTCGAAAGAAATAAGTTTATTTATTTATTTTATTTCCTTAGATTGATTCTTAACCAATGACGAATCGTGTTTTTTTTTTCACTGGGGGTTCAGAATATCTAGAGAAAATATTGATTTTGTACATATATTTCATTAAATTTTACGATTTGAATTCCTTCATTTTTAATTTCAAGCACCTTTTCATGCGAACTCGCACTATTTTTTTTAATGTAAAAAACACTATATTTCGCCATTGTACAATATTAGGTATAACTAACAAGAATAACTCCGACAAATCAATTAATGCAACTGCAAGGAGAAAAATTAATACTGATAAAGATACTGATAAAAATGTGACTACGTGACCATTTCCTAATAAAATATTAGTCATTCAGAATATTAATAAATATTCCACAACGTAATACTAGAAGTCAGGATTTATTTCAGTGCAGAAATACTGGGACTAACTACCATATGTATTCCTCTTTGTCCAGAATACTAATGGAGGGAAACAATTATACCAAGTCAGTGGACATCTTCAATTTATCTTCAACCTTTCCTTATCTGTGGTGTGTATTTACTACATATTGCTTCTAATAACTCTATAAATATAATAAATTCTGGGTTCAGATTTTAGGTAATCCTCCGTTATACATTTATGCACTGAATTAAAAAATAAAATTTTACATAGTTTTCAAATTAAAATCGGAAACAAATACACCAATACAATCAACCGTGTGACACTGCTACGCGAAGAGTATGAGAGGAAATGACACGCTATTGATGTCCCGCTTTAGTTCGCTATGCGGGAACATGAGAAATCCACACGTCCGCAGTTTTATTTTTATTTAGACTATCGATACTAGTTATCGATGCTAGCCGCCAGCCAGTTGGTCGCGGACCGTCGTTAGATGTGGACCCCTCGCACGTTTTTTTAGCATCTGCCGATTTGTTTTTTTTTCATATTTTCAGCAATTAAATTACAATTATTATCACTTTTGATATAAAATATAATAAAAAATAGCGATTTTTCATATTTTTCCTAAATTAAATCGCTTATTTTGAGATGTGTACTGACTACGCAGCACAGGAATGCGTGGATTTTTTTAGCACAGTAAGGGAAAGGTTAAGCAAAGTTGTTAATGAATCAATTCAGTTATGTAGAATAAATAATGTATATTTCTTAATATTCATATGTAAAAGCCCCAAAAAGGGCGTTAATAAATAAATAAATAAATGTTTCAACGCAGGTGATCTTGTCCAAGTAAATATATAATGGAAGAGACGCGAAAGTATTAAGACGCGAAAGTATAATATTATTATTTTGAAAAACACGTGTTGGAGGACACGTGACAAACATTCCCCAACACGCGGCGCACAAAGATCGTCTTGTTTTGGCGTATGTTATAAGATTTCAACGTCAGGGGGACTGTGTTGTTTTGTATGAAGTATTTTGTGCTGATTCTATACCCACAACATGGGATTATCGGGTTGCTGCTTGACCGTACTTTTAGTTCGCGTGGATTTTAATGCCGCGCTGTTTTTTTTTAATAATATTTATTAAATTTTATGCAAGAAGCTTTTGACTGTCCAACTAGGAAAGTTTCCCGTTTTAGGACAATGTTTATAATGTGCAAGTTTTTCTCATAATATCATATTTTTAATGAGGGATCACTGCACAAACGGACGTTCAGAGAAACTGCACTGTTTTTAAATAAAATGTCTACTTGTTTAGTAGCAAGGACCTCGAATGCATTTAAATAAGTGTGTCAACATCATATTAAATGCATTTTTAATACCAACCTATCGATTTACTTGATATAATTGCATCACGTTTTCACCTCGACGCTGATCTTGAAATAGTAAGGTAGACCTTATAACAACTAAATAAATTATTTACACATAACCCCATATCAACTTAAAATATTTTTATTTACAAATAACCCCCTACGAATTAAATATATAAGTATCCACACATAACCCTATAACAACTCAATATACTATCATACATAGATAACCCTAATATAACTAAATAAATTACTATGCACACATAACTCTAATAATAACTAAATAAATTACCATACACACAAAACCCCTATAACAACTAAATATATTATAATGTAAACATTACACCATAACAACAAAAAATAAATTATTATACACACATAACCCTATCACAACTAATTATAGTATTACACACACTTAACCTCACATTTAACTAAATACGTTACTATACACACATAACCCTGCAACAACTAAATAATAATAAAAAAATATATGGTACTTTACTGTATATTACTATTAAGGATATTGTGTAAATTACTATTGAGGATATTTAATTATTAATTTGGTCGTAAATTGAAGTAGGTACAAATAATAAATTACTATTTTTTTACTTCTACCCATTCTTCTTTGCTTTGGAAAACTACGCTTGCAAGTTGCTAGGCATTTTTTATTACGCACAGCAAAGGAAATCGAAAATGGTTCACGTATCGACTATTATAATCTCTAGATAGGCTAATGTGATATTTACGGATATAAGAAATTATATTACTATCGTGCAGTTCAGTGACGCACGTTTATAATATAACGAACGCACGAATTTCGGGTTTTGGTAGTTTCAGTAGCTTAGTGGTTAGAGTGTTGTCCCGGTAAGACAGCACTCATGCGTTCGATCCCGATTGCAACCGTTACTTTTTTTTTCTTTTTTGTTACGTTTTTATTTATTAATAATATCTTTTCAGTGGTTAAAAAAATGTAGAGAAAACAGAAATTAAGCATTTTAACAATATCCCGTCGAAACTTTTTCCACTAATAGAATGCGATAAGCGGTGCGCGTAGACCGGATTCGATAGTTTTAGTTAGAGCTTTGGAAGAGTTGGAGGTAAAAAAGCCGAACCTATTTTTTCGCTTTATGTCTCATCTAAATATAATAATAAATCAATGATTTTAGCGCGTATTCTGGAAGAACTTTAACGATTTTAAATTCCGTTTACACGTTCCTCCAGCACCTATGGTGAATACTATGCTGGTTTTAGACATGTATATTATACGAATTAAAAATGACATGGTTCCAATGGTGACCGGATAAATCATCACATCTTTAAAAAGTTATATAAAGTCATGGAAAGTGATGAAACAAAAACTTTACTAACTGGGTTAAGTAGGTTAGGTTAAAAAAATAATTTTCATCGTTTCTAATGACTTTATATCACTTTTTAAAAGTGTGTTGAATTGTCACTGTGTAGAGTTATCATGGAACCGTTTCCAATACAAACTATGAAATATCTATTTAAAAACAAAAACAATTTCAAAATAAATGAAAACAGAATGAGCAAAAGAACAAATAATATATTTTACATCCCCCAAACCAATACTAAATTTATGCAGACGCATAGCAGTTTCATTGGTCCTCGTACATTTAACCTTCTACCACTACAAACTCAAATGATAAATAGAAAGATAGAATATATTAAAGAGGTAAAATTATTGCTGATTGACGCAGATATTGAAACGCTTTTACTATAAATTTATTTATCCTTTCTACAACTCAATTGCTGAAACTTTATAAATTATTGTACATAATGTTTTCTCTTTACTTTTTATAATAACTATAAACAAAAAAAAAACTTTTTCTACTAATGTATATTATACTTTAGGTACTTGAAATATAGTAATCGTTTTATATTACCCACACTCAGGCAGTCAGTGCCTTAGTGGGTTTTCATTTCTTTTGTAAACTATTTGGTATTATATATTATGTTATTTTATACTATCTATTAATATGTATAATATGTGTAAAGAAATGAAAATAAATAAAGTAAAAAAAAAAAAAAATACAATCATCATTATTTTCCAAAATCCTTTGTTTTCATACAATATCCATTTTCTAACACATTATTTTTCAAGGTTGAGACTGAAAGACGCCTTTTTCTTTGTGAATACAATCAACGTGTCTGACGTATGTTGAGCATATATTATTTTCCGCACGTATGTTTTAACCTTTTATATGTTATTATTATTACACGGTTACCTGGTATATGCAGACCGAGAAATCTGGTTTGTGATTTCTTGTTTTTGGTAGTTGGAGTCGGAACTTGATTCGGTCATGAGGCCTGTGTTGAAAATGTTGTTGTGCTATAAACAAGGAAAAATACAAAAGTAATTTATAAAACTGCTATTTAAATAATTTATTTTTTAGTTATTAGAAGTTTGAAAAAAAAATTATGTTTGTTTTTTAAAAGGTAAAGCTAAGTAGCTGGTAAACGCTGTGTTGTGAAAAAGACAGAATAATAAGTTTTTTTGTTAAAACTATTTAAATTATAACAGTGTGTGTGATATAATGTAATATTTGAAACCTAACTATAGTTTGTTTAACTCAAATATTCACGTGATAAATATGATAATTTTAACAAAAGTTTTTAATTGGAGCTATTGGATGAGAAATGAACCGGATAGTGAGTTTTTTTGACATAATTTTAACCCCTACAGCATTTTAGGGTCACTTATGACCGGGCGTTCATATTTTATATTTTTTTTAAATCACGCGGAAATACGTAATTTTTTCGACATTAGAAAGAAAAATATTCATTCTTTCAATATTTATCAAATATGCCATGAATCATAAAACTAGTCATATATGATAGCAAAAGGAATGAGTTTTAGAAATATGGAGTTTTCTTAATTTTTTTAAGGTTAAAAAATGTGTTAAGCGTCTTAGACAACATTTTTTGTAATATTTATTTTAAATACGTGCACTTGAAATATGATTTTATGTAGTTTCTAAAACAGTGTTGGTTTTTAGGGAAAATTGAAAAATAAGAGGTTTATAGCAGATTTGAAAAACATTTCAAATTGAAAATGTTGAAAGAACAGAAAGATATTAAAAAAATCTAGATTTTCCAGATGAATAAATAATATGATTTTATGATGTGAAACCACAGAAAACTATAAAGTTCAGTGGGATTATGACACTCTAATGCTAAATAGGGAAAATATGGGTGGAAACAATTTGAAAGGGAAGGAGAACAGTTAAACATACTGATTTTGGTTGTCTGTGCAAGGGTAAATTTAATCATTTTGGCTCTCCGTGCAAGGTTAAATTTAATCATTTTGGCTGTCTGTGCAAGTTGTAAATTAAATAATTTTCAATGATCTTTTAATTTTCAAAATTGGAACTGATATTTAAATCATATCAGGCAAGCGATATGGTAGAAATAATTTTATTGATAAACACTTATTTATTTGAAATGTGTATTTGTTTGGTTTAAATGTTTGACAGATGATTGGGTAGATGTTGTAATTTTTCAAGTACACGAAACATTAAGACATTTATCCGTGTTTTTTACGGAATTCAATGATAATAAACGAGTTGAGACATAGAACGTTGGTTCCTACTTGTCTAGTTACTTTGCATTCTTTGATACTGCAATTATTAACTATTTCTGCGTACCATTAATTTATTCTTTCTTTATTTTTCTATAAAGTATAATTGTTTGTTTATCTGAAACGAAGTATCTAAATACTTCATTTAGACAATATGCGTTTTTATTTATTTTTGTGTGCGAGAAACAAAATTTTCTCTCTTTAAATTTGTCTCATTTTTGTTGTTGTAAATATCAGTTTATCTGTTGCTCTTGTTAATCTGCTTGAAGTAGTCAAGCTGCAGGCGAATTTTTCGGCAATCAAAATTTTTTTCATAATTAAAGTTTTTCTACAAAGTTTTTTTTCCATGGTTTCTCAATTACCTAACCCAACCTAATCAAACCTTATTTTAAACTGTAGTAGTATTAGAAATATAATTTTTTCAGAAGTAGAATTAGATTGAAAATTAAATAAAAAAGTAAATTGTCTTAATTTAACGACGTGAGGAATCTTTTAAAATACTTCCTTCCCTAAATAACTAATTCTTAACACTTAACGGTAAGGTCGGAACGGTGAAAAACTTGACTTATTACCACGGCGTTATAGATTAATAAAAAAATATTTGTTATTTATATTTTTTTTATATTTCGTCATTTTGACGGTACTCGGTTCAATCCTTGACCAAAGGCAAATGTATTTTTCTAATTTATTTAAATGTACACGTTTCTCAAAAACCCGTTTTATTCAACATTTTAATTTGTCCTTCGTCGGGTTTTAATCCCGCGATCTCTGAGCACGTTTACCGCTCGGTCACGGAGGCTGTATATCATATTATTCAAATGGTGTACATAATATTACATTTTACATACCTAAGAGCTGCGATCACTCCGGTAATTATTTAATAAAGTACAATATTTCACTTAAGAACGTTGTTAGCATTCAAGTTCAGTACTATAAGCGGTTTTATCCAGCTCTGATTTATTTAATAAACATCTTTTTTTACAGGCGAGCCCAAGAAAAACAGGCACTTAAAATTACAAAAAAAAATTAGTAAAAATATACATGTTTTAAAAATTATTGAACTATAGATTATTAATCCAATTTTAGTACCTACATAGATATAATGTATTTTTTATTTTATTTGA